>NC_053027.1:558393142-558597896 GCF_003073215.2 Triticum urartu | reverse complement strand
AAAATTTGGCATGACTTTCCCTAAAAATAGGACCAAAAAGAATGCTTAATGCCAAAATTCTCGCCGAAACGGAAATGAATCAACATTCCGGCAAAATATTGGCAACTATCGCATTTCAAATACCGGTACACCTCCAAACACAAACACATATGCAACACCACAAACATATGCAACACCACGAACATACATAGATCTAGCTAGGCCATAAAAAGTGCATGTGCACATTGTTGTAGGGAGAACAACATAAATATAGCTTCCCCCATTACTTACCTATCAAAACAAGGTAATTTAACCACTTAAATTGAATGAATCTATGGTGGAAATGAGGTGAAAAAGAGGAGGCACCCGAGACAAGGAGGAGGTGGAGAGAATGAAGTGGGGAGAAAGTGAGTGTGGGTAGGAGAGGCTCCCCAAAATATCTTGTTGCTGCCCACTTACTAATGGCGCACCAACTCGAAATGCGCCATTAGTAATCCAGGTTACTAATGGCGCACCATATGGTGGTGCACCATTAGTAGTTTTGCAAAAAAATTACTAATGGCGCACTGTCCATGCGCCATTACTAGTTTCAACTAGTAATGGCGCACGGTGGAACAGTGCGCCATTAGTAGTTTTGCAAAAAAGGGAATAAAAAATATAATAAAAAACAACATTAGTGGCGCACTTTCCGACAGGTGCGCCATTACTAGTTACAACTAGTAATGGCGCACTTTGTCTGGATGCGCCATCAGTATGTTTGGACAGGCGCACTAGTTCAAAAAAAAATTTGATACTAATGGCGCACCCTGTGCCAGGTGCGCCATTAGTAGTTTCAACTCTAATGGAGTATCAGAAGGTGGTGCGCCATTAGTATATACTAATGGCGATATACTAATGGCGCACCGCTTGTCTGGTGCGCCATTAGTGTTAATCCCATCTATAGCCCTTTTTCTAGTAGTGGCTTAACCCCTTTAAGCTTTCTAGTTGCGATGGCTCCACGACTAAGTCCTTGCAAAAGGACATCTGCCGTGACAATTCCACGACAGTTACATTAAGGATTGGTAACTACCTGTTTCCATCGGACCTAATAGTATTGGAGTCACAAGGATTGGATGTGATATTAGGCATGGATTGGTTATCGAAGTGTGGAGGGAACATTGACTGAGCCAGTAAGTCGATTTTGCTCACCACCCCAGAAGGAAGAAGGATCAAGTATGTATCCCGGCATGTGCCGAGTAGGACTCAAGTGAATTCCTTATCAGGAGTTGTACAGGAGGAAGTACCAGTGGTGAAGGATTTTCCGGATGTATTTCCAGAAGAATTGCCAGGCATGCCATCGGATAGAGACATTGAGTTTTTGATTGAGCTTTTGCCAGGCACAAGACCAATATCTAAGAGACCGTACAGAATGCCCGCAAAGGATTTGGAGGAAATTAAGAAGCAGATTAAGGAGTTACTGGATAAAGGTTATATTCGCCCAAGTACGTCACCTTGGGGATCCCCAGTACTTCTAGTGGAGAAAAAGGATGGATCGTTAAGGATGGTTGTTGATTATCGAGGATTGAATGAGGTGACGATCAAGAACAAGTACCCACTACCGATTATCAATGATTTGTTTGACTAGCTGCAATGAGCTAAGGTGTTTGCCAAGATCGATCTGCAATCAGGGTACCACCAGCTGAAGATTCGAGAGCAGGATATACCTAAGACATCATTTACCACGAGGTACGGGCTATATGAGTATACCGTTATGTCGTTTGGCCTGACTAACACACCTGCCTATTTCATGAACATGATGAACAAGGTGTTTATGGAGTTTTTGGATAAGTTCATTGTGGTGTTCATTGATGATATTTTGGTCTACTCGAAGAATGAAGAAGAACATAAAGAGCATTTGCATTTGGTACTTGAGAAGCTCAGAGAACATCAGCTATACGCCAAGTTCAGCAAGTGTGAGTTTTGGTTGAAGGAAGTTGGATTCCTTGGACATGTTATATCCGGAGAAGGAATAGCAGCAGACCCCACCAAAGTTGTCACTGTAATAAATTGGGAGTCGCCCATGTCAGTTGGAGAGATTCGGAGTTTTCTTGGACTCGCAGGATACTACCGGAGGTTCATTGAGAATTTCTCGAAGATTGCAAGGCCTATGACGGAGTTGTTAAGGAAGGACACCAAGTTCAAATGGACCAAGGAATGTGAGGCCAGTTTTCAGGAGTTAAAGAAACGCTTGGTTACATCGCCAGTGTTGATTCTGCCAGATCAACGCAAGGATTATGAAGTATATTGCGACGCTTCTCGTCGAGGACTTGGAGCCGTGCTTATGCAGGAGGGAAGAGTTGTTTCATATGCCTCACGACAGCTTAAACCCCATGAGTTGAACTATGCTACGCATGATTTGGAGTTAGCAGCCGTAGTGCATGCGTTGAAGACTTGGAGACATTTTCTCATCGGAAACCATTGTGAGGTATACACGGATCACAAGAGTTTGAAGTATATCTTCACACAGAAGGAGTTGAATCTCAGGTAGAGGAGATGGTTGGAGCTCATTAAGGATTATGATATGAGATTGCATTATCATCCCGGAAAGGCTAACGTAGTAGCCGATGTGTTGAGCCGCAAAAGTCATGTCAATACACTCATGACCGGAGGATTACCCAAGGAGTTAGCAGATGACCTAAGTGAGCTGTGTTTGGAGATAGTTCCGAGAGGCTATATAGTAGCATTGGAGATTCAGTCTACTTTGATGGATAAGATCAGAGAAGCTCAGAAGACGGACAAGGAGATTGCTGAGATAAAAGAAAGGATGAGCAAAGGAAAGGCTAAAGGATTTTGTGAGGATGAGCACGATACCTTATGGTTTGAGGACCGCGTATATGCCAAATGATCAGGAGATCAGGAAGTTGATTCTGCAAGAGGCCCATGATTCGCCATATTCGATTCACCCAGAAAATACCAAGATGCATCTGGATTTGAAGGATAGTTTCTGGTGGACCGGAATGAAGAAAGATATTGCAGAGTATGTAGCCATTTGTGATGTATGTCAGAGAGTGAAGGCAGAACATCAGAAGCTAGCAGGATTGCTACAGCCATTGCCTATACCCAAATGGAAGTGAGATAAACTAGGCATGGACTTTATCACGGGATTACCCAGGACTCGTTCAGGCTATGACTCGATATGGGTTGTAGTCGATCGTTTGACGAAGGTAGCTCATTTCATCCCAGTGAAGACCACTTACAACAGTGCTAAGTTGGCAAAGATATACATGACCAGGATCGTATGTCTGCATGGAGTTCCGAGGACCATTGTATCAGATAGAGGAACCCAGTTTACCTCAAAGTTTTGGAATCAGTTACATGAAACTTTGGGAGCCAGGCTAGAGTTCAGTATAGCTTTTCACCCGCAGACAGATGGACAGACTGAGAGAGTCAATCATATTTTGGAGGACATGTTGAGAGCTTGTGCGCTAGATTATGGATCTAGTTGGGACGAAAATTTACCGTATGCAGAGTTCTCTTACAACAACAACTATCAAGCCAGTTTGAAGATGGCCCCTTTCGAAGCATTGTACGGAAGGACGTGCAGAACACCGTTGTTATGGGATGAAGTTGGAGACCGACAGTTGTTTGGACCAGATTTGATTAAAGAGTCCGAAGAGAAGGTTAAGCTGATTCGCGATAGACTCAAGGTAGCCCAGTCCAGGCAGAAGAGTTATGCGGATTCTAAACGTAAGGAGACAATTTACGAAGTTGGAGACAGAGTATATCTTCGTGTATCCCCACTTCAAGGAGTGAAGCGCTTTGGAGTTAAGGGAAAGTTAGCACCATGTTTTGTGGGACCATACAAAGTTTTGGAACGTATGGGAGAAGTTGCTTACAAGTTGGAATTGCCCGAAGGATTGTCACGAGTTCACGATGTGTTCCACGTTTCTCAGTTGAAGAAGTGCCACGCAGAGATGGCTGATATTCCTCTGAGAGATACAGTGCCTCTGGAAGCGATACAGTTGGATAGCGATTTGACCTACGAGGAGAAACCAGTCAAGATACTCGAGTTTGCCAGCCGAATTACACGCAGCAAGGTTATCAAGTTCTGCAAAGTTCAGTGGAGCCACCATACCGAAGATGAAGCCACCTGGGAACGAGAGGAATACCTACGGAAGGATCACTCTCACCTATTTTCTAACCAACCCGAATCTCGAGGGCGAAATTCATCTTAAGGGGGGTAGGTTTGTAACATCCCAAATTTTCAATTTGGAATGTTATACATTAGATCATCATTGCATATCATATTTTATTTCATTTTGGTTTGATCCTACAAATTCTACGCAACTCAAGGACCCACAGAGAGAGTTGGGAATTTCATTATTTTCATATTTGAGTTTTTCTCAAATTTTGAAAATAGGACCATTTGATTTTAATTAATTTCTCTTGAATATTTATTTTATAAAAATAAAAGATAGAGGATAAAATGAATTTCTCAAAATAAAGAAATATTGGAGATTTAATATTAAAATCAAATAAAAATTTTATTCGGAGTTTTATCGCTATTTTATTTGAATTAAGAAAAATATGTGTTTTTCAAAATTACATTAGAGTACCAAATAAATGCTCATCTTGTACGATAGATTTTTAGAGGACGGGGAAATTTATTTCAAGATTTTTGGAGTCCGTTTAGTATTTCTTTTCTTTATTTTTCTACACGGAATAATTTTATAAAAAAAAGAGGAAACCGACTTCGGGCCATACCTGAGGCGGGACTTCGCCCGGGGGGGCTTTATTAGCCGCGCCGGCAAAACCCCGAAGCCCATCAGCCCGCACCCGCCGCCGCCGCCACCCGCGCCGCCAGCCGCCGCCGTCTCGCCCGACCCGCCGGAGGTAGCCGCCGCCGTCCTCGGTTTTCGTGAGTAAACCGATCAGTTTTTTTCAAAAACCCTAGATCTATTTTTTTCAGATCTGGTTCATTTTTTCGGTTTAGTTATTTAGCGGACGTTCGTCCGTACGTTCGATTTAACGAACGGTTTTCACCCGTTAGCCGCAGATAACGAACATTCATTCGTTAGTCTGTTCGTCAGTTTTTCTTTTTCTCGGATTTTCCACGATTATTTTTTATCACGATTTCTGATCCGATTTTCGTTTTAGTTTAACTTTTTGCTCGTTTATCAGAATCAGATGATTCAAGCGCCTAGAGTTTTGTCTCAAAACCCTCTTTATGTTTAACCAACTTAAACAAGTTTTTGCTACTGTAAAAATTGACTGTAGTCCAAATTAGTAAACGAAGCTTGTTTCTTTCGCAGTTTGAGTTTCGTTGCTTCGTTTGATTTAATTCTTTTGCAAACCAGAGTTCTTAAGTTGAACTTTCTGGTTAGATCTCTTATTTGAGTTTTACCCATGCCCTTGCTTGATTGCTTATTGTATGCTTGTTTGTTTGCGATAGAGTACCCGGAGTGCGAAGCGTGCTACTACGAGTCTCTAGGTTTCACGGATCATCAGCAAGGCAAGTAACACTTTGATCATACCTCTTTACTATCCAGTTTTATTGCATTAGATCAATCGACAGAAAATTGCATGGTTAGGATCTAATTTAAATTGTGGGTTTGGGAAGTAGATGAGGTAGTACCTATTCACCTGTTTATTATCAAACCTATGGGAGTTACTTCTACGTTGCTTATATTGCTATGCTATGCTCGTAGACGTGGTTTGGGTTTGAGTGTATTCATGACAGATGTGAGTATTGTTAAGTAATGGTTAACTTAAGGTGGCAACTCTAATAAACATATGGGTGGATTGAGGTACCTGGGGAACCCAGTGATCGCCTGTATTTTTTAAAATCCTGGGGTACCGTGTGATTCTCCTATGGACTTCCACCCAGGCTCAAAGGGATCATGAGATTATTCATGCTGGAAACTTCCGTGTGCAGCCACAAGCCATTATGGGCTCTGGCATAGTTGAGTATGTTGTGTGACCTCTTTCAGTGGTAGGCTAGCAGATGTAGGGGATGTAGGTGGTACTGTCTACCCTGAGTAAAGAGTTAACGCTTCTGAAAGACTGTGTCTCAGTTATCCGTTTCTCAAACACCCTGTAGTGCGAGAAATCCAACGGAGGAGATCGAGTCTTGTGGGGAAAAGTGCGCAAACCTCTGCAGAGTGTACAAACTAATCTTGATTAGCCGTGTCCCCAGTTATGGACATCTTGAGTATCTGGTTCTTGGATTATCATGTGGATCTCATCACTCTTAATTATAAAATTTGATTGGGTTATTAATTACCTTTTAATTGGGATTGAGATGGGGTTTACCATTCTCAATGTTTTCAACCAACTTTGTAGTTAAATAAAATTTATTTCTTTGTTGTAGGGAAAAATTGGCTTTTCGCAAAACATATTAACCATACAGCCTCCACCAGCCATATATGCATGTAGTGATAGCATTATTTCTGTTTCATTACTCTCTTGTGTTACATTGCCAGCATATTCCATGTGCTGACCCGTTTTCGGGCTGCAACGTATCATGTTGCAGACTTTTCAGACGACGAGTAAGGAGCCTTAGGTCGTGGTTTTTTACTCAGTGATGCCATTGGAGTTAATGGACTCACTTTATCTTCCAAGCCTTCCGCTGCTATCGTATTAGATGGCCTTAAGCCATATTTATTGTAATAAGTTCTCTTTTGAGACATTCGATGCAATAAGTGTGTGATTGCTACTCTGTTATAAATCCTTCAAGTACTATGCATGTCAGCATTATCGATCCAGGGATGACACTGATGCACAGAGAGCAGACTGTTTGAGGTCTGGTCGCTACAAGATATGGCCGGAATCGCCGGCGACGGGCGGGCGGCCGCGGAAGGAGGGGGAAAAGAGCGCGGGGCTGAAATGTCCCTCCCGCCAACTCCTTCCCTGTGATGCAGGGCACCGCAGCCGCGAGGGGAAAACCCGCATTTTCCCGGGTTGGGGTCGGGAATTTGCCGCGCCCCCAAAAATTTTTTGTGGGCTGGGGCGGGTTGCGGGGTCTGATCGGGCGGGCTTTCTAGCCCATACCCGCATTTTAGCGGTTATTTTGCGAGTCGGGGCGGATGCGGGGTCTGCTAGAGTTGCTTTAATACAGTGATTAATTAGTACGAGCGCAATACTCTGGCCCGTATTTTTTTAACACACTACAGACACAATCGCTCATACATACGCACATGCACGAGAACCAACATGTGGTCGGATGGGGTATCCCCAACCCTTCAGGGTTCAACTCCCGGTGCTCGCATTATTTCTGAATTTATTTTATGACTTTCGGCAATGCGTTTTCAGTGGGAGGAGACGTTCTCGCCGACGAAAGGGGCTTATGATGACTTCGTAAGTCTCAAGCCTTGCCCTCTCACGGATTGTCCCTTTGAGCCAATCCACCCGTTACTCTCTCTCTCTCATAGATGGACGATGAATGTCTCACGTCATACAAAACACGCCCTCTGCTTATGTATAACCCGTTAAAGTTTTCAATCACTCCCTGTCACGACGATAGAGTCCAAGCCGGCGGCGCAAGGACGTTGTCCTCATCCAACGACCAGGATCCATGAAGAAGGTGCAACAGGGTCTGTGCTCTCGGTCGTGGGGTCTTGGCATACGCCCACCCTTGCCTAACCTCGCCTCTTCAGACGTGTCGTTGCCTCATCCCATACATTGTCGAAAACATTCCTGCCTCACCTGAGCCCCTGAAAAAACATCGAGCACCCATGTTTTAGCTCCCATTCACGCCTATTCCCCACCATAGACTCGTGCTCACATCCCTCAAGCCCACATTGTCGATGTCCTTGTTTGTTTTAGGTAAATATGCAACTTCTATTACTATGAGGTAAAAGCCAACCAAGCACTTTTCCTGCCCCTCTCAGGCTATTAGCATTTATATCCGTTGGATTGTCACTTTTAGACTTCATTGGCCGTTCGATTGCTCTTAGTCGCACCTAATTCGCGCATACACGCTTCGTAACAAGCGCTAACTGATGAAGCTATGTACCTAGGGTAGGGTCATGGACCTGTCCAAACTACCCTACCCAAGGACATCCCTAGAAGAAATCACCTTTCAATCGACTTGGAGGTGTTCCACTCGACAGACTCGAAGACACTCGACCAAGAAGCAACCACTCGACGGCCAGGAGACCTAAAGTCACTCCGCACGCTAACGGTCGGTCATTGAGTAGCTTTTATGGTCATCATAGCACTTTATTAGGGGCGTTACCAGTAACGCCCGACCTTAATGTACTTAAATCCCTGCGTAACTGAGGGCCGGAGGGGCCTGGCGAACTCTATATAAGCCACCCCCCTCCTCAGTGTAAAGGGTTCGCACCCCTGTAATTCATACACACATAATCCAGTCGACCGCCTCTAGGCTCCGAGACGTAGGGCTATTACTTCCTCCGAGAAGGGCCTGAACTCGTAAATCCCGTGTGCTTACAACTACTCCATAGCTAGGATCTTGCCTATCCATTCCTACCCCCCTACATTACTGTTAGACTTAGAACCACGACAGTTGGCGCACACCGCGGGGTAGGTGTCTTAGCGACTTGTTGGAGAAGTTGTGATTTTTCTGATCCCTTTGATCATGGTTTCGGGCGGAGTTTTGGTGGAGGGCCACGAGATCCGTCTCGGTGCGCTCACGTTCATCGCCGATGACTCCGCTTGGCTTCAGGAGGCTCCACTCGACGTCGACGCGCTCCCCGTCCGCGGGGCGACGCACTTTCGCGCATGCGTCCGCGGCGTCCTCCTGCTGCAGCCATCGACCCAGTACCGGTCGGCTCCTGTGGTGTCTTCCCTCCCTGTCTCCCGCTGGCGCAAGCGCTCCGGTCGGTCGAGGCTTCAGCGGTGGGTGAGGCATGCGGTGGCCCGCCAATTGGCCACCCCTCAAGTCGCGGCGATCGAGCCCGACGAATCCCTCTACGGCCTGTTCGACCTGTCGACTGGCTCCGCAGAGACTGCATCCGAGTGCGACAGCAGTGATCCGGCAGCGGAGGTTCTGATGGTCGATGGACCATGCAGTCCTCCTGGCTTTCCCCGCACAGACGGAGGCGAGGGCAGAGGCGACCCATCGCATGCCCATGAGGAGTATCTCCCTGAGCCTCTCACTTCGCTGCAAAGAGAAGAACTTCGCCGCCGGAACATGGATGCGCTGCACACTCCTATCGTTGGAGAAACCCCCGAGGCCCGTGCCTTGGAGGACGCGCGCCTGGCCAACTTGGCTGAGCGCACTCGACTGGAGAACCTCCAGTGAGCACTCGACGAGCGTGCGCGACAGCGGGTTCCAGAATCCAGTCGACGTCAGATCTTTCCGCCCCCGCAGGTATATCGAACTCGGATTCAAAATTTAGCAGATGCAGCCCATATAGCAGAGTCGATTCAGCCTTCCCAGTCAGAGGCTGGCAGAGGCTTGCTGCAGATCAGAGCGTTACTCCGGGCAGCAGGAGACCAGAATTCCGCTATTTCACAGTCGCGGAACAGGATCCACAGCAGATCCGTTGCTGCGGATACAGTCCAGTCAGCTCACAGCCCAAGATCACCCCCGAGGCATGAGGGACGTGGAGACCGGCGTGATCAGTACTGGAACCATGAGCAGTATGATCACCGATTCGATCGTGACGATCGACGTCGAGTGCCCACCCCTCCCCCGAGGAGTGGGTCATATGTGCCTGACAGCAGGATGATAGGCGCCCTCACAGTGTTGGGCGAAGGATTCCAGTCGACCCCAGGGAACCAGGCTTTGATGCGAGATCCATTCTCGTTCAAAGTTTGGTCGACAGGAACAGAGCTCACCGAGAAGGTCACGACAGAGATGCACCTACCAGCAGCAGAGTGCATGTTTCAGGGCCAGAGTGCTTTAGCAGAGCCATCAGGGCCGCAGTGATTCCTCCCAACTTCAGGTTGGCGACTGGAGTTAGTAAGTTCGCCGGTGAGTCCAAGCCTGATACTTGGCTTAAAGACTACAGAGTGGCTATTCAGATTGGCGGCGGCAATGATGAAGTGGCCATGAAGCACCTGTCTCTCATGTTGGAAGGCTCGGCCAGAGCGTGGCTGAATCAGTTAGCACCCATCAGCATTTACACTTGAGACGATCTTGCCCGAGTGTTTGTCACAACATTTGAAGGAACATGCAAGCGACCAGCAGGGCTAACAGAACTGCGGTCTTGCGTGTAGAAGTCGAATGAAACTTTGAGGGATTACATCAAGAGATGGATCACGTTGCATCACACGGTAGAGAATGTGTCTGATCACCAAGCAGTCTGTGCCTTCAAGGAAGGCGTCAAGTACAGAGAACTGAATCTGAAATTCGGTCGAACCGGAGACATGTCTCTGAGTCGGATGATGGAGATTGCCACCAAGTACGCTAATGGTGAAGATGAGGATCGACTCCGGAGTGGCAAGCTCAAGTCAGTCGCCTAAGAAACCGGAGGAGGAAATTCCAATCGGAAACAGAAGCAGAAAGCCGAGCCAGCTGCTCCTGGGGAAGCCTTGGCTGTAACTCAAGGAAAGTTTAAGGGGAAACCCAAAGGGCCTTGGAACCCCAAGAAAGTTAAAGACCAAGACGGAAATGATGTGTTGGATTTGCCATGTCACATCCACACAAAGAAAGATGAAGAGGGTAAACTCATTTACCCGAAACATACCACTCGACAGTGTCGGCTCTTGATCCAGCAGTTCGAGGGCAAACAGCCCAAAGATAAGGAAAAGGAGTCGGACAAAGTTGAGGACAAGGAAGATAGTGATGATGGATACCCCCAGGTCAATTCCACCTTGATGATTTTTGCTGATGTTGAAAGCAAAAGTCGACTGAAAGTTATCAACCGTGAGGTGAATATGGTTGATCCGGCGACACCCAGTTATTTGAAGTGGTCTCAGACTGCCATCACATTCGACTAGTCCGATCACCCAACGCACATTGCCACCCCTGGGAGGCAAGCTTTGGTGGTCGACCCAGTTGTCGAAGGCACTCGACTGACCAAAGTCTTGATGGATGGTGGCAGTGGTTTGAACATACTATATGCAGAGACGTTGAAAGGGATGTGCATTCCGATGTCCAGACTCAGTACCAGCAACATGAGTTTCCATGGAGTCATTCCTGGGAAGAAGGCTGAGTCACTCGGCCAAATTGCTCTTGATGTGGTTTTTGGTGATTCCAAGAATTACCGCAAAGAAAAGTTGACGTTCGAAGTTGTAGATTTCCAGAGTGCTTACCATGCTATTTTTGGCAGGCCAGCTTATGCACGTTTCATGGCTCGACCATGTTATGTGTACCTCAAATTGAAGATGCCTGGTCCCAAAGGTGTGATCACTATTACGGGCAATCGGAAGAAGGCAGAAGAGTGTTTTCAGAAAGGCTCAAAGATCGCTGATGCTCAGATGGTAGTGGTAGAGCTGCAGGAGTACCAGAAGACTGCAGACCCGAGTGATTTGTTGCGAGCTAAGAAGCCTACTACGGAATCAGCGTTTCAGTCGTCCGGTGAGACAAAGCCGATTCACATTCACCCGACCGATCCCAACGCTGCTCCGACCCATATCTCAACAACACTCGACTCCAAATAGGAAGAAGCGCTCATCCAGTTCCTCCGTGAGAACTGGGACATCTTCGCATGGAAGCCTTCTGACATGCCGGGTGTTCCCAGGGGGCTGGCTGAGCACCGTCTACGAGTCGACCCAAAAATTAAAGGGTCTTTTACATTTGTGTCCCTAACTCGAACCCACTACTCAATCTATCCCTAATTTCGAAGTGTGCTCAAATTTACCCCTCTGCCGTTAGATACCCTTATAGAAATACCCTTCCGTGCCGTTTCCGTCCGGTCAAAGGGCTTTGACCGTTTTCTAGACGTTTGATGGACAGTTTTGCCCCTAAAAAAAGAGAAGAGACAGGGCACACTAACCTTTTGGCCAGGGACGGCCCAGCCAGCCCAGCTCTCTGGCTGGTCATTGTCTTCCTCTCCCGAGGGCATGTCGCCCGCATGCTCACCCGAGCACCGCCGTTCTCGTGGACAACGGCACAGAGAAGCCGCACCGGCATGTCTCAGAGGCCCGCCGTCAAGCATAGCATCACCACACCATGGATCATGACCTCGGGTGCCCTGCAACTCCGCCATCGAAGCGATCTCGGCCGCCTCTGCCCACCGACCACCGGCCTAGATTCGCCATCGTCTGACCTTCCCCGAGCCTTCTATCATTCCGGGGAGATCGTTGTGCGCTCCTGCTCCCCCTTGTGTTTAAGCCCGTCGATTTCTTCCGCTAGCTGCATCCCCACAAGCCCGAGCGCCGCCAGCCGCCATGGCCGTTGCACGCATCTATGCCAAGCCCCCAGTGTCCTTGTGTTGTTACAGAGTGATCCCGAAGACCACTGGAAGCCACCAAGACGCGTAGTTCGCTCGTTTTCATCACACGGCAACGCGCACGACCAAACTATAGCTCAGCCGCCGCTCCGCTCATCACCGTCCTCGATTCCGGCGACCATTTGGACCAACTCCGCCACCAATAGATGCGCCTAGTTTCCAGCTACGCGTAGGTGCTAGCAGTGCGTCCAACCGTCCTCTGTAGAGCGAACCCGATGTGCCTCGGTCGTGATTTGTGGTCGCCGACGGTGAAATCGCCGGGATGAGGTACGGCCAAGTGGGCCTGACAGGTCAGGTATTTATCACCAGTGAGTATGACTTGTGGGCCCTCCATAATTTATAGTGCTAAATAGCCAGCTAAAAAACAAACCTAATTATCATAGTAATAATAAATAAATAATGAGGCCCTGACATGTGGGCCCATGTCCTTTGTTGACCTAGTCAATGTTGACTAGCTTGACTTAGGATAGGAGAGTATTTTTTATTTTTTCTCTCGGTGGGTCTCACATGTAAGTGACACATGGAGGCAGGGGCAAAATGTCCAGGAAACGTCCGATAGACGGTCAAAGGCCTTTGACCTAACGGAAACGGCACGGAAGGGCATTTCTGTAAGGTCACTTAATGGCAGAGGGGCAAATTTGAGCACACTTCAAAATTAGGGGTAAATCTGAGTAGTGGGTTCGAGTTAGGGACAGAAATGCAAATGGCCCAAAATTAAACCTGTCAAAGAACATCTTCGATGGTCCGCCGTCCAGAAGAGAAAGGCCATTAGCGAAGATGAAGGAAATATGCCCTAGAGGCAATAATAAAGTTATTATTTATTTCCTTATTTCATGATAAATGTTTATTATTCATGCTAGAATTGTATTAACCGGAAACATAATACATGTGTGAATACATAGACAAACAGAGTGTCACTAGCTAGTATGCCTCTACTTGACTAGCTCGTTAATCAAAGATGGTTATGTTTCCTAACCATAGACAAAGAGTTGTTATTTGATTAACGGGATCACATCATTAGGAGAATGATGTGATTGACTTGATCCATTCCGTTAGCTTAGCACTCGATCGTTTAGTATGTTGCTATTGCTTTCTTCATGACTTATACATGTTCCTATGACTATGAGATTATGCAACTCCCGTTTACCAGAGGAACACTTTGTGTGCTACCAAACGTCACAACGTAACTGGGTGATTATAAAGGAGCTCTACAAGTGTCTCCAAAGGTACATGTTGGGTTGGCGTATTTCGAGATTAGGATTTGTCACTCCGATTGTCGGAGAGGTATCTCTGGGCCCTCTCGGTAATGCACATCACATAAGCCTTGCAAGCATTGCAACTAATGAGTTAGTTGCGAGATGATGTATTACGGAACGAGTAAAGAGACTTGCCGGTAACGAGATTGAACTAGGTATTGAGATACCGACGATCGAATCTCGGGCAAGTAACATACCGATGACAAAGGGAACAACGTATGTTGTTATGCGGTCTGACCGATAAAGATCTTCGTAGAATATGTAGGAGCCAATATGAGCATCCAGGTTCCGCTATTGGTTATTGACCGGAGACGTGTCTCGGTCATGTCTACATTGTTCTCGAACCCGTAGGGTCCGCACGCTTAAGGTTTCCATGCCAGTTATATTATGAGTTTATGAGTTTTGATGTACCGAAGGAGTTCGAAGTCCCGGGTGAGATCGGGGACATGACGAGGAGTCTCAAAATGGTCGAGACGTAAAGATCGATATATTGGATGACTATATTCGGACATCGTAAAGGTTCCGAGTGGTTCGGGTATTTTTCGGAGTATCGCGGAGTTACGGGAATACGGGGGAAGAAGTATATGTGCCTTATTGGGCTTTAGGGGAGAGGAAGAGGCAGGTCGCGCGCCCCCCATTGACTAGTCTGAATTGGACTAGGGGGAGGGGCGGCGCCCCCTCCTTCCTTCTCTTCCCTCTTCCCCTTCCTTGTCTCCTACTCCTACTACTTGGAAGGACTCCTAGTTGGACTAGGAAAGGGGGAATCCTACTCCCGGTGGGAGTAGGACTCCCCTAGGGCGCGCCATAGAGAGGGCTGGCCCTCCCCTCCTCCACTCCTTTATATACAGGGGCAGGGGGCACCCCATAGACACACAAGTTGATCTTCGTGGTCGTTCTCTTAGCCGTGTGCGGTGCCCCCCTCCACCATACTCCTCGATAATATTGTAGCGGTGCTTAGGCGAAGCCCTGCGACGGTAGAACATCAAGATCGTCACCACGCCGTCGTGCTGACGGAACTCTTCCCCGACACTTTGCTGGATCGGAGTCCGGGGATCGTCATCGAGCTGAACGTGTGCTAGAACTCGGAGGTGTCATAGTTTCGGTGCTTGATCGGTCGGGCCATGAAGACGTACGACTACATCAACCGCGTTGTTATAACGCTTCCACTTTCGGTCTACGAGGGTACGTAGACAATACTCTCCCCTCTCGTTGCTATGCATCACCATAATCTTGCGTGTGTGTAGGAATTTTTTTTGAAATTACTACGTTCCCCTACAGAAGAGGTGGCTCGGCTCTTAGCAGCAGAGTTTATCCGAGAGATTTACCGAGTGGCTCGCCAATGTTGTCATGGTCCCCAAAAAGGACAAGTCACTTCGCATGTGCATTGACTTTAAACATATCAATCGGGCCTGCCCGAAAGATCATTTTCCTCTCCCCCGCATCGACCAGATAGTCGACTCGACCGCGGGATGTGAGCACCTGTCTTTTTTAGACGCCTATTCCGGGTACCATCAGATCCGTCTGTATGGACCCGACGAGATCAAAACAGCTTTCATCACTCCAGGGTGCTTCTGTTATGTTACCATGCCATTCGGCCTCAAGAATGCCGGAGCCACGTTCATGAGGATGATTCAGAAGTGTTTGCTCACTCAAATTAGTCGGAATGTGGAAGCATACATGGATGATATTGTGGTCAAGTCACGGAAGGGTTCCGACCTGCTGACTGACCTTGCTGAAACCTTTGCCAACCTCAGGAGGTATGATATCAAGCTTAATCCATCAAAGTGCACATTCAGAGTTCCTGGCGGAAAGTTACTCGGTTTTCTCGTTTTCGAACGGGGAATCGACGCCAATCCAGAAAAAGTTGGTACTATACTCCGGATGAAACGTCTTGTGCGTGTGCACGATGTCCAGAAGCTTACTGGTTGCTTGGCCGCTTTAAGTCGATTCATCTCTCGTCTCGGTTAAAAGGCATTGCCTCTTTACCGACTGATGAAGAAGTCAGACAAGTTCGAGTGGACTCCTGAAGCTGATGCAGCGTTTGCAGAGCTCAAAGCTCTGCTCTCCACCCAGCCGGTGCTTGCTGCCCCAATCAGCAAAGAGCCTTTGTTGCTTTACATTGCAGCCACGGGACAAGTCGTCAGTATAGTACTTACGGTCGAGCGGGAAGAAGAAGGAAAGGCCTTTAAAGTTCAGCGCCCAATATATTATGTTTCTGAAGTTTTGACCCCATCAAAGCAAAGATGCCCTCATTATCAGAAGCTTGTATATGGGATTTATATGACCACAAAGAAGGTTGCTCACTACTTCTCTGATCATTCCATTACAGTCGTCAGCGATGCTCCATTGTTAGAGATTCTGCACAACAGAGATGCAACTGGTCGAGTGGCAAAATGGGCGATTGAACTCCTTCCCCTAGATATCAAGTTTGAGGCAAAGAAAGCTATCAAGTCCCAAGCAATAGCAGATTTCGTCGCCGAGTGGATTGAACAGCAACTGCCGACTCAAGTTCACTCGGAGCACTGGACTATGTTCTTCGACGGTTCCAAGATGCTGAATGGTTCCGGTGCTGGGGTGGTATTGGTTTCCCCCCGAGGAGATAAGCTTAGATATGTTCTCCAAATCCACTTTGATTCCTCCAATAACGAAGCAGAATATGAAGCACTTTTGTATGGGTTGCGCATGGCCATTTCACTCGGCGTCCATCGCCTCATGGTCTATGGCGACTCAGATTTGGTGGTTAATCAAGTGATGAAGGAGTGGGATGTCAGAAGTCTAGCCATGACTGGTTATTGCAATGCAGTGAGAAAGCTAGAGAAGAAATTTGAGGGGTTAGAGCTTCATCACATACCCCGACTGAAAAATCAAGCAGCTGATGATTTGGCGAAAATAGGTTCCAAGAGAGAAGCCATTCCCAGCAATGTGTTTTTGGAACACATCCACACACCATCAATTCAAGAGGATCCCTTTACTGAAGAAGCCCCGCAGCCAAAAAGTGCCACGGATCCGACTGAAGTTGAAGTTCCAGCTGTGGTCTACCTGATCATGGAAGTTTTGGTCATCACTCCCGATTGGACGGTGCCGTACATCGCGTACATCCTAAGGAAAGAACTCCCAGAGGACGAAGAAGAGGCTCGATAGATCGTCCGTCGATCCAAGGCCTTTACAGTCATAAATGGACAGTTGTATAGAGAAAGCGCGACTGGAGTCAGTCAGAAGTGTATAACACCAGAAGAAGGTCAGATAATCCTTGATGATATCCACTCGGGGACCTGTGGTCATCATGCGTCCTCTCGGACCATTGTGGCTAAAGCATACCGAGCGGGATTCTACTAGCCAAGGGCAAATGAAATGGCGAAAGAGATAGTCGACAAATGCAAAGGATGTCAGTTCTACTCCAACATGTCCCACAAACCCGCGTCAGCCCTGAAGACCATTCCACTCGTCTGGCCCTTCGTTGTGTGGGGATTGGATATGGTTGGACCACTGAGAACGGGCAGGAGCGGCTTCACTCATGTGCTAGTGGCAGTCGACAAGTTTACCAAATGGATTGAAGCTAAGCCTATCAAGAATCTCGATGCCTACACTGCTATCAGTTTTGTCAGAGAGTTGATATTCAGATATGGAGTCCCGCATAGCATCATCACGGATAATGGGTCAAACTTTGATTCTGACAAGTTCAGAGGTTTTTGCGCCTCTCAAGGCACTCGAGTCGACTACGCTTCAGTCACTCACCCCCAGTCGAATGGACAAGCGGAAAGAGAAAACGGTCTAATTCTCAAAGGACTGAAACCCCGACTGATGCGCGATCTCAAACACGCAGCAGGCGCATGGGTCAACGAGCTTCCTTCAGTTCTTTGGGGATTGAGAACCACCCTGAACCGGTCGACTGGAAGAACCCCATTCTTTCTGGTCTATGGAGTTGAAGCAGTTTTGCCGAGTGACCTGCTTTACAATGCACCCCGAGTCGAGCTCTACTCTGAAGATGAAGCAGAACAAGCCCGGCAGGATGCAGTCGACCTCCTAGAAGAAGAAAGAGAAATGGCCATGATCCAATCGACTATCTATCAGCAAGACTTGCGTCGATTCCATGCCAGAAATGTGAAGAGTCGAGCCTTCCAAGAAGGAGACTTGGTCCTCCGAGTGGATCAACAGAAACCACACAAGCTCGCCCCTACTTGGGAAGGTCCCTTCATCGTCACCAGAGTCCTCCACAATGGAGCGTACCATCTTTACAATGTCGATCGCCATATTGATGAGCCACGAGCTTGGAACGCGGAGCTACTCCGCCCCTTTTACACTTGAATTCTCACTCAGATGAGATGTAATAAGAAAAACTTCTGTAGTTTATTTAACAAAGACAAGAGTGTTATAATTTTCCCAGTGATTGTTGTTGCTTTTGTTTGCGTGAGGAATCCCCCAGTGGGTGGCTTAGCTGCGAATCCGTTTCGCCTAAGTTTGTAAAAAAAATAAAATTCCTACCGAGTGGTGAGCAAGTCTCTCACTCGGAGGCTTAGCTGCGAACCCGTTTCGCCTAAGTGTTTGAAAATCCTACCGAGTGGTGAGCCAGCCTCCCACTCGGGGGCTTAGCTACAGTCCAGTACTCGCCTAAGTGTTTGAAAATCCTACCGAGTGGTGAGCAATCCTCCCACTAGGAGGCTTAGCTGCAGTCCAGTACTCGCCTAAGTGTTTGAAAATCCTACCGAGTGGTGAGCCAGCCTCCCACTCGGGGGCTTAGCTGCAGTCCAGTACTCGCCTAAGTTTGAAAAATCCTACCGAGTGGAGAGCGACCCTCCCACTCGGGGGCTTAGCTGCAGTCCAGTACTCGCCTAAGTTTGAAAAATCCTACCGAGTGGAGAGCGACCCTCCCACTCGGGGGCTTAGCTGCAGTCCACTACTCGCCTAAGTTTGAAAAATCCTACCGAGTGGAGAGCGACCCTCCCACTCGGGGGCTTAGCTACAGTCTAGTACTCGCCTAAGTTTGAAAAATCCTACCGAGTGGAGAGCGACCCTCCCACTCGAGGGCTTAGCTGCAGTCCAGTACTCGCCTAAGTTTAAAAAATATTACCGAGTGGTGAGCAATCCTCCCACTCGGGGGCTTAGCTGCAGTCCCAGTACTCGCCTAAGTTTTAAAAAAATCCTACCGAGTGGAGAGCAATCCTCCCACTCGGGGGATTAGCTGCAGTCCCAGTACTCGCCTAAGTTTAAAAAAATCCTACTGAGTGCTGAGAAATCCTCCCACTCGGAGGCTTAGCTGCAGTCCAGTACTCGCCTAAGTTTAAAAAATCCTACCGAGTGGTGAGCAATCCTCCCACTCGGAGGCTTAGCTGCAGTCCAGTACTCGCCTAAGTTTAAAAAATCCTACCGAGTGGTGAGCAATCCTCCCACCCGGAGACTTAGCTGCAGTCCAGTACTCGCCTAAGTTTAAAAAATCCTACCGAGTGGTGAGCAATCCTCCCACTCGGAGGCTTAGCTGCAGTCCAGTACTCGCCTAAGTTTAAAAAATCCTACCGAGTGGTGAGCAATCCTCCCACTCGAAGGCTTAGCTGCAGTCCAGTACTCGCCTAAGTTTAAAAAATCCTACCGAGTGGTGAGCAATCCTCCCACTCGGAGGCTTAGCTGCAGTCCAGTACTCGCCTAAGTTTAAAAGAATCCTACCGAGTGGTGAGCAATCCTCCCACTCGGGGGCTTAGCTGCAGTCCCAGTACTCGCCTAAGTTTAAAAAATCTTACCGAGTGATGAGCGAACCTCCCACTTGGGAGGCTTAGCTGCAGTCCCAGTACTCGCCTAAGTTTAAAAATTCTTCCCGAGTGATGAGCGAGCCTCCCACTTGGGAGGCTTAGCTGCAGTCCAGTACTCGCCTAAGATTTCTCCACCTCAGAGCTGCATTCCAAGCACAAGGAGTATTCTAAGTAAAATCAAGTTCCAGTCAAAAGGAAACACCCGCATACTCAGAAACAAACCAAGTTCGGATAAATCCCAAGGTTCCAAACGACAGATCAAAAGTATTCGAGCATCAAGCCCGAAGAAGTTTAATGGTTACACCATCACTCGGCATTCCGAGGCAAATTTAAAGCGAAGCATAGAAGTTTTACTCCTCGGGTGGAGGACTGGAGGGCGCGCCAAACTAGTCCAGGTCAATCCCGTCAGTAATCCGAGTGGCAGCAGCAATGAAGGTCTCCATGAAAGACTAAAAGTTGTGCTTCCTGGTATTGGCAACTTGGAGATCCGCCAGCTTTTCCTCTCGCGCCTCCTTGCAGTGAACACGAACCAAGGACATAGCAACGTCAGCGCCACACCTAGCCGAAGACTTGTTCCATTCCTGCACTCGACTTGGAACTTCATTCAGTCGAGTCATCAGAGACTCGAGGTCATTTTGAAGCATCGTTCCAGGCCAGAGCGCCATGTCGATCCGCGACGCCGCAACCTTCAGTCGAGCAAGGTAGTCAACCACTCCAGCAATACGAGACTCCAGTCGGAGCACGTTCATAGCAGCCTCATCCTTCACCGGAGAATGAATGGGGTCCAAGTTCGTCTCCACTTGACTGGTCTCTTCCTCAAAGTTCTGGCAGAATTCTGTAAGCACAATTCAAAGATAAGTCAGTGGCTCTACAATGGATTGATGACAACAAGTCAGTCGGGTAGGAGTGATTACCCTCAAGCATGACGAATAACTTCTTGGCGAGCTCAACCAGATAAGCCTCCAGATCGTTCATCTTCCCCGCCAGTTCACTTGCCTTGTCATTCAGAGCTATCTTGTCATTCTTTAGACGGCTGGCCTCTTTGTTGGCTGCGTCGAGAGCAGTTTTCAGTTTGGAGTTCTTCTCTTCGAGATTAACGACTGAAGCCAGCTTTTCTTCCGCAAGCTTCGTCTTGTCCAAAGCCGCCTTCTGCACCTTGGCAAGGTCATGGTCCTTCTTCTTGAGAGCCTCCTCCATTTTATCTGCAAAACATCAACGGGATCAGCATCAGGAATGGGCAGAAAAGAAAGACAGTCGTCAAGTTCTCACCAGCCATACCTTGCGCTTCGTCCCTCGCCTTCTGCAAGTTCTCCTGGGCAAGCTTCAAGTCGAGGTTGAGCTGGATCTGTTTGTTTTCCAATTCAGTATAGCGAGCCACAAGCTCGCAGGATTTCTGCGAAGAGTCAGTCGACAGACGTCAAATATAGGTTGCTTCCGAGCGACACTTCTAAGACTACAGTCGAATCAAAAATATCCGACAGTAGTCTCGGGGACTACACCCAGTGGGTGCACTCAGCGTGCCCCCACTGGTTTGACCGACTCGGCTCAACCAGTCGACCGAAAGAGACTAAGAGGTTATGATCTCATCATGATCTGCAAAAAAAGAGGGAGGTTCTTCAGACCTTAGTCGACTGCCAGCAGTCGACCATGGTCTCGGGGACTACACCCAGTGGGTGCACTCAGCGTGCCCCCACTGGTTCCAAGATCCCATTCGAAATGGCCTGACCAGACCGAGTGAAGAAATTCGAGTGAAGCAGCACAATATAAAGACTACAGTCGACTGCCAGCAGTCCACCGTAGTCTCGGGGACTACACCCAGTGGGTGCACTCAACGTGCCCCCACTAGTCCAAAAAGTTCAATCGACACACCCAGTGGGTGTACAGATGCAAAGATCTTCGGAAAAGAGAGTCTTCAGATAGCACATCCCAACAGAACAAGCGGTGATCAACTAACCTGGACATTGCTTTGAAGAGCTGAACTGGCATCATAGGCCGCTTGGCTGGCTTCCCGGACCACCTTCACCTGCTCCATCATGATCCCCGCCTGACGTATAGCCTCTTTAGCAGCACCCACTTGGTCCTCTGGGACGTGGTGTGTGGCAAAAAGGGAGGGAGGATCAGCAGTCGACGTGAAGGCCGAACACTCGTCAGCGGCACAGCGAAGGACACAGAAGTCCGAGTGGTATTACCACCCTCCTGAACTACTGTCTCAGGCGCTCGTGCAGTTTGTGGTGTCTTGCCAGTTGACGCCTTCCTATTCTTCCTCGCCCTCAGCGGCACTTCGTCATCATCATCAGGAAGATCAATGACATGAGGAGGAGCTATAAGAAAAATCCAAAAAGTTAAAGACGAAAATCCAATCGACCAAAGGAGACCGTCAATCAACTAAGAGTGAAACATCAGAAACTATACCAAGGTTGGAGGTAACAGCGTCTTCCATTTCCTGGTCATCGTTCTTGGCAGAGATCTCGGAGGTAGCAGCACTGCAGATTCCAAAAACCAGTCGGTTTAGTCAATGAGTCGACCAAGAGTCCGTCCATGTTCAACAAAAAAAGCAAGTTCTGCTGTTACCCAGAAATGGTGGGAACGGTCATCTTCATCTTGGGCAGGGCCTTCGGTGGCTTTGACGACGCCGCTCGTGGATGCTTTGGCGCTTTTTCAGTCGACGATGGGGAAGACATCCGAGGGCGTTTTGACGACTGCCTAACAGGCATAGTCGCCTTGCCTCGTTCGCGCGCAGGGTCGTGTGTGAGCTTGGATCGCCTTTCCGTGCGGGAAGGATCGACTTCTTCCTCCTCCCCTCTCCACTGTAGTCGTCGTCATCATCCTCCTCCCCTTCACCGTTAGATTGCCACTCTTCCCCACTTTCGCCTCCGCTCGCTTCCCCCTCCTCGGCCTGCTCTTGCGCCCCGTTGGGCATCGAGTACATATCAGTAATGGTCTGGAAGACAACAAACAAAACAAAAGTCAGTCGACTGTTTTTAAGCAAACAGAATGAAGAAAGCAAGGTCACAGTCAAAGATGCAGAATCGGACCTGGTCTACTTCGTACGTCTGGTCGAGTGGAGGAATCCTCCTGGCTCCTCGGGGGTTGTCCTTGTTCCCTGAGATACTTGACAGCCACCCTTCCAACGTCGCATCGTCAACCTCCTCCGGATGAATCCGAGTGGTGTCATCGAGACCCAAATACATCCACATCGGATGGTCACGAGCTTGGAGCGGTTGGATGCGCCTCCGGAGGAAGACCTCTAACAAATCCATACCAGTCACCCCGTCGCGGACGAGCTGAACCACTCGACCGACCAGCACTTTGACTTGTGCCTTTTCTTCCAGTGTCACTCTCAGAGAGGAAGGGTTTTCTGCTCGGTTCAGGGAGAAAGGGGGAAGGCCCGTCGCCTGTCCTGGAGTCGCCTGGTCTTTGCAGTAGAACCAGGTCGACTGCCACCCGCGGACTGACTCGGGAAAAGTCATAGCTGGAAAAGAACTTTTGCTTCTCATTCGGATCCCAAGACCCCTGAACATCTGAATCACTTGCGTCCTTTCGTCACTCGACTTGGCTTTCTTAACCGACTGAGAACGGCAAGTGAAAATGTGCTTGAAGAGGCCCCAATGGGGACGGCAACCCAAGAAATTCTCGCACAAAGATACAAAGGCAGCAAGATACACGATGGAATTTGGAGTAAAGTGATGGAGCTGCGCTCCGAAAAAGTTCAAGAAGCTCCGGAAGAAAGAATGAGGGGGCAGAGAAAATCCGCGGTCGACGTGAGTGGTGAGGAGGACGCACTCACCCTCGCGAGGCTGAAGTTCGATCTCATTCCCCAGGAGACGCGCAGATTCATGGGGAATGAATCCCCCATCGATCAGATCATCGATGTCATCTTGCCGAATCGCCGAAGGCATCCAATCGCCCTGGATCCAGTCCTTCGGCAGAGCGGACCTCGAAGAAGATCCGCCCCGACCGGACTTCCTCGCCTTCGCCTGCGCCGTTGCTTTCTTCGCACGCTCCAGGGCCGCCGTCTTCTCCTTCACCATCGCCGCGGACAAAGCTCGAACAGGCCGGCAGCGCTGAGACGAGAGCAGAGGTGGCGGAAGAATTCGAGAAGGAAGGGGAAAAGTGAAGGCGCACTGTTCAAAAGCCCTAGGCCGACAGCTTATATGGGGTCGCTTCCGAGTGACTGACCTGTAGGTCCAGGAGGCCCTGTCAAATCCCGCAACAGTCGCGCACGCGATACGTGGCGAAAAAGGTGGCGCGGAGATCGAGGAGGCTCCGTTCTATCCCATCCGATTACTGCGGCCTCCCCCGTCCCGCGCGCTTCCCGAAATTCGAATCCCGCGAAATCCGCGGGCAGCAGAACAACTCGTCAGATGGAGGATCTCCTACACGCAACCACTCAGGAATCTACAAGTAAAGAAATTCAGTCGACTAAAGAAAATTGTGAATGGATCAAGGCGACCGGAAAAGAAGTTGGTAACGACGCCCAGGTTCATTGATCCAAAACGAGATATACTCATGACACGAAGGGTGGGTCGGAAGGATGCTCAACTCCTTCCCCACTCAAACCTCGATCCATTCGGGGGCTAATGATGAAGCTATGTATCTAGGGTAGGGTCATGGACCTGTCCAAACTACCCTACCCAAGGACATCCCTAGAAGAAATCACTTTTCAGTCGACTTGGAGGTGTTCCACTCGACAGACTCGAAGACACTCGACCAAGAATCAACCACTCGACGAAGATCCAACCACTCGACGACCAGGAGACCTAAAGTCACTCCGCACGCTAACGGTCGGTCATTGAGTAGCTTTTATGGTCATCATAGCACTTTATTAGGGGCATTACCAGTAACGTCCGACCTTGATGTACTTAAATCCCTGCATAACTGAGGGCCGGAGGGGCCTGGCGAACTCTATATAAGCCACCCGCCTCCTCAGTGTAAAGGGTTCGCACACCTGTAATTCATACACACATAATCCAGTCCACCGCCTCCGGGCTCCGAGACGTAGGGCTATTACTTCCTCCCAGAAGGGCCTGAACTCGTAAATCCCGTGTGCTTACAACTACTCCATAGCTAGGATCTTGCCTCTCCATTCCTACCCCCTACATTACTGTTAGACTTAGAACCACGACACTAACCTTCTCGGGCCACTGCTCCGGCTTTTTTTTGGCATCTGAGATTCAATTGGGCCTACTAGCCTATTGGGACTATACTACGATCCCATCCAATGCAAAAGGT
This sequence comes from Triticum urartu, assembly GCF_003073215.2. NCBI lineage: Eukaryota > Viridiplantae > Streptophyta > Magnoliopsida > Poales > Poaceae > Triticum > Triticum urartu. The sequence continues at coordinate 558,573,347 of NC_053027.1, read as the reverse complement.
GCAGAGTCCTGAAAACACTGGACGCTCGCGACCCTCTCTTTCGCTCGCAGCCTCGTGTGGCGGCGCTACTATGTTTGACCGACGTGGTTGCCGACCGATGTGGGGGCTCGGATTGCAACGGCAACTGCTTGCACCAATGCGACGGACCCGGTCCGTTTGGTTGCACGGACGCGAGCTGCATGACAGGATTGGGTGTGGCGGTGAACACAGCCGCGAAGTTCAATCGTGAAAGATGATTTGATTGAGAGGTTAATCAGCCATCAATGCCAATCGATGCTCCTGGTAGGTCAGTTTCATCGCATATTTATATTAATGCCAATTGATTGATTGAGAGGTTAATCGTGTCTCACATTCATGCGGGCCTATAAAATCCCAACCTTGCCTCTCCACTCTGTTCATTTTCGCAAACTATTCTTTAGCACAGAAGCGATAGGTGATGCTTAGGTCTGCAGCCGTTCCAAGGGGCGGTTTGGTTTCTGCCCATATCAGCCACACCAAATCGTTGGCGCTGTTGGCGAGCGATTCTTTAAAAAAAAAATCAGTTGGCGAGTGATTCTGGCGCCCTCATTTCTACCAACAGATTGGCGTAAAAGGAGAGGAAAGCTGAGGCGGGTTGGCATGCCTGATTGGCGTAGTATTTGGTTCCTATCCAAAAACGCCCACCTCAAGGCTAGTCAACGACCAATTTTTTGGTCGGGCATGTGAGACTCTAAACTAAACAGGACTAGGCGACGTCTGTGTTGTAAGGTCAACTCCATCGCACGAATCCAAACGGACGTCCGTTTTGTTTGGTTTCTGTCCATTTGGGTAGGACAATGGGGTCGTGTTCAGGCCTGTCCTGAGATACGGTGGCCGTGCGTTCAATGCGCTGCCGCATCCTATCCGTGTACTTTTTGTATGCAAGCCCTTAAACTTTTTTTCATCAGTCATTCTTGATACATGGAAATACATCACCAAATTTTGACTAGAAAAGTAAGACCAAAGAAAACAAGAAGCACAAGAATACATTTTAGAAAATATCCAACTTTCATAACTGCTCATGTAAGTTGGATTAGTGTCTTCTCGATGCATTCATTGTTGATCTGCGGAGGAGCCGCCTCCATCTTGCGTGTTTCTTTTTTCTTCGAGTCTAAAGAAATAGAGGTGCCTCCTCGCATCTAGTCTCGTGTCTAGCCTCTAATCTAGCAACAAGTGCACTTGTCTCATCTACAACCTCTATGCTAGCTAAAAGTGCACGAATATCTACTAAATTGCGCTCTATCAATATATCGATGTACTCTTCTTTCCAATACCAAAACTTGCATCAATTCTACACAACAAACTTTGAAGTTAACACAACTAGTCAAATCTAGAGCATAAACCGAAGCTAAAAAAGCACATACCCCATCGTTTAAGCACTTGATGAACACCCATCCGGAATGTTCCGGCGTTGTAGACATGCGGCGAACGACCTTCTTTACGCAGTGGTCGCACTTAATGAGCGGCAACGGTGCGCCGACAAGCTTTTGGGCTAGCACCGAGTCAGGCCGACCGCCATTCGTGTATCTGTCGGCGGACCACCGACGGTGTAGATCCGAGCGGCTAGAGGAGGAGCCACTGCCTGCATGTGGCCTTGCGGCCCTGCCATGGCCTTCCAGCCCGGTCCCCGCCCAGTCCATGGCGTGGCGCGGCCTCCCACAGCCGGGCGAGCTCAAGACCGACCGGATCCGGTCCAAATTCGGCCGGCGGGTGCGCAAAACTGGTGGTCGTGGTTGGGTAGCTCGGGGGCGCCGAGGGGAAGGAGCTGGGCGAGCGCGCGTCCGAGCTGCACAGCTACAATGGCAGCAGCGGCGGCGGCGGCAACGAGGGAAGAGTGGGGAAGAGTGGAGAAGAATGGAGGGCGTGCGGCTGGAGGGAGGAAGGGGTGGATAAAAAAAGGCGCCCCTGTGCCACCAATGGGCGGGCCAGGGGAGGACACGCGCAGACGGCCCGGTCCGCGTGCTGTCCGTTTCACCCCAAAAGCTGCGCAAACTTGGGCCGGGGATGGGTCGAAAGCGGACAGAAAATGGACAAAAGTCTGTTTGCGCCCGCGCGTTGGCCGTCTGGTTCGTCCGTTTTACCCCAAAAGCACGCGCGCGGACAGAATGGGGTCGTGCAGTGTAGTTGGCCTAATTTGTTGTCAATGGAGTTGGAGTTAAACAATCCTCGGCGCCGACTAATGAAGCCTTTTTTTAGGGGGCAAAGAAGCCTTTTAGATATGAGTGCATGTGGGAGACCAACATAAATTTCAGTGGTGTCGTGGAGGAGGCATGGCAAGCCGATGCACCTGCGACGTCGGTGGGCGGTCCTTTTTAGTAGAAGCAATTCTTTCTTGCAAAGAACCTATTTCTGCACAATCTTCGGTTTTCGACGCGGAAGCAATTTGCTTAGCAAGGAAACTGGAAGTCGTGGCAAGGTCCTTATCCCGCTGGGGTCAGCTCACGTTTGGTTCTATACGACAGGAGCTAAGAGCATCTTCACTCGTTCGGTCCTCAGGCGAACCAGGTGATTGTGGTTTGGCTGTTCGGCCAGCGCTTTTTTAGCCCTGAGGGCGATCTAGTTTCAAGTCACGCTCCTAGATTTGGCCTTAAGACACGTATAATTTCAAACATGACATTTCTTGCTACCCAAAAAAACGCCACAAGTTCGGCGATCAATGCCACAAAGTTTGGCGATCACCACGCCACAGTTCGGCAATCAATCATACTCGAAAGTTCGGCGTTCAAAAGGAAGGACGCGTAGGCAATGCATCAAACGGCAGCGTGCTCCTCCGGCGTCGGACTGGCGGGAGTCGGCGTGCTCGGGCTGGTCGTCGTCGGCGCGGCTTCTGTGCTGGGCGTCGTGGAGGCATCATCACTGCGGCGACGTCGTGAAGCTGGCCGACGACCCGACGCTCTGCTGGCTCCAGGAAGCTTGTGGGCCGTGGCCGCCGGGTGGATTCATCATCCCCGCGCGAGACGCCGACTCTGCCCGCTCCGCCGCCGCCGCCCTGTCCCGGGCCCTCTTGGCGTTGAGCCTATTCTGCCGGTTGGTGGTGACAGCCTCCCGGCGCTGAACCTCCGCCTTCCAGTCGGTGTTCGACATGCCGGGTGGTTTTGACGGCGGCGCCCTCGGCTTCCTCTGCTTCGGCTAGGTGGCATCGGCATCGGCAACGGCGCGAGGGGCCGTATACTTCTTCGGCGGCATGGCGAGATGCCGGCCGAATGGCGGGGAGAGGGAGGAGAATGGCGGGAGAAGAGAGCAGAACGGGGGAATGAAGGGATAATGGAGGGGAAAAGTAGGGGATCGGCGGGAAAAAGTGCCTTCACTCGCCGACAGAGCAGACCCACAAGCCTTTTTGCTTCAGCCGGCGCCCCCAGGCGGCCCCCGGGGGCTTGGGTTCGGCTCGGGTTCGCCGGCTGTTATTTCGGCCCAAACCGGCGATAAACAAGGTCCTGGGGGCGCGACTGGGCCATTTTTTTTACGCCGGCGCTAAAAAATGGCCTGGGGAGGGGGAAGCGGCCTGTTGGGGGCGCGGCTGGAAATGCCCTAAGAAACCTACGTCACATGATACAGCTGCTGTACATAGAGGAGATCATGATGAGGCAGAGAGGTGCTGCATCCAATGGCTGACCGAGGGGGCTGGTAACACTGCTTTTTTTTCAGAAAAAATAACAAGTGCTTGGCGTGCAAAGAACAAGATCAAGCAGCTAGAGAAAACTGATGGTACTTCTGTTACTGATCAAAGCAAAGATGGTGCAGATGACTAATGAGTTTTATTCAAACTTGTACACTTCAGAAGGAACTATTGGGATGGAGGTATCCCACATACCTTCGAGAGTGGACGGGGCGAGAAATGCACGTCCAAATAAGGAATATATCAAAGAAGAGGTTAAAGAGGCCCTGTTTCAAATGTTCCCTACTAAGGTTGCGGTACCAGATGGGGTCTTGGATGCCCCATTACGGTTAACTTTATTACAATCTATGAGTGCTTGCATTATATGAAAACAAAAAGGGTCAATAGCAACAGATTATTTGCTTTAAAGCTGGATATGACAAAGGTGTATGATAGACCGGAATGACCTTACTTGAAGGCATAAACTAGGTGTTAGCCCACGTTTCACCGAAACTGTTATGTGCGTATCTTCAGTTTCTTATTCGGTGCTTTTTAATGGTGGTGGTTTCAATGCTTTCAGGCCATCTAGGGGAGTACGGCAGAGGGACCCTATTTCCCCATACCTTTTACTTCTAGCGGCAGAAGGGCTTTCATGCTTGCTCAAAACTCATGTTGATGGAGTTTGGGGCATAACAGTGGCACCAACTGCATCAGAAGTAAATCACCTTCTATTTGTCGATGACAATCTCTTGTTTTTTAAAGCAACCAGTGTCAGTGCTGTACGAATCAAGGATCTATTGAGGAGGTATTGTGATGCGTCCGGACAAAGACTCAATGTTGATAAGTGCTCTATTTATTTTAGCAAGGGTGTGCATGAAAACTTGCGGGCTAATGTAATGAATATTCTTGTAGTCCAGAATGAGTCACTTTCAGATAAGTACTTGGGCCTTCCCACGGATGTGAGGAAATCGAAAGAGGGATGTTTTAGGACGCCGTTAACTGCCACACGTGTGGTATATTCAACATGTGCCCACACATGGTGTGGTGTGCGCAGGAGGCAGCCCACACGGACTGTGTATGGGCGGACATCAGAATTGCCCACACGTGTGGGCGCGGCTACTTCGTGCCACACGCCAACAAGTACTACTCATCTTCACCCGTGCGTGTGGCACGAAGCAAAAATGCCCACACATCCTGGCGCAGCTACGTTAGGTACTCCGCGGGATGATGATTTAGTTGCCATCCCGGTTGGCAGATGTAGTTATCTGGGATGGCAAGTGTAGTTGTAAAAATATGGCAACTCTATCTGTTTTGGTTAACTATAGTTGCCATGTCTAATTTATGGTAGTTGCCGTGTGTAATCAAACCGTAATTGCCGTGTGTGATAAACTACTTGTCACATATGGTCAAACAGTAGTTGCCATGTGTGTTTACCTAGTTGCCACGTGTGGTCCAACCATAGTTGCCATCTATTGTTAATCACAGTTGTCATGTCTGTTTATCTGGTTGCCACGTACGCGCAACTGCAATTGCCGTCTAGCAAAAATTCACAGTTGCCATGTGTGTACTGAGTTGCCAAGTTCGCGTAACTGCAGTTGCCATTCACAACGTAGGAGTGTCGTGTGGGGCGAAAAGCAGTTCGCCCACACGCGCATGACCTAGGTGGTGGCTGTATGGGCAGAAACTAGTTCGCCCACACAGCGCAGCTGGCAAATGGCGTGGTGCGAGCGTACTCTCCAACGCCCACACACCAGCCCCATCCTACGTGGCACAGAAAATCAACCTTTTCGTGCCAAGATTCGTGCAAAAGACACTGGACAACGATCCAAGCGTGTGGGCGAGTTGGGGAACGCCGACACGTGTGGGTGTTAGAGTTTCCGATGTTTTATAGATACTTAAAGACAGAATCTGGAAACATGTGCAAGGGTGGATGGAAAAATTCTTACCAGCGGTCGACAAGGTTTACAGGCGTACCTGCGATGCCTTAGAAATCTACACAATCACAACCATCTATGGTTTTCTTTCGACAGAAACTATACTCTACTACTAAATTCCAGTCACCGGCTATATATGGTTAGGTATTCATGACAGGCGAATTTCACGGCCATAATTCCTCGGAGCATGATGCATCCGTAATTGACACCATGCTTGAAGCTGCATCACAGTCAGAACTGAAAACAAATTTCTTTCTAGCAGTCATATTTTTGGAGGGTATGGATAAACTGATCGATACAGCTCGACATATACCAATATTACATTGAAGGTGTAGGACGTTTCCTGTCATATTCTACTCTCGGCGACAGACACTGGAGCCAAATCGAAATGCTCCTCCAGCACCGACAGTACTTGGGGGAGTGAAGACACCATGAAGTCAGGCTTAACATCTTCAGGCAAAGAATCGTGGGGGGCGTATCGCCCTGTTTCGTCAAGTAGGCAAGTGAATGCTCCTGCTCTCTTTCCACAAACGATCTGCGCAAGGTTTTCAAAGGCAAGGCAAATGAATCAGTACACACGCACAAGCTATCGGAAAAGTTTAAGATTCACAAAAACTGTCCTGAACTCCGGCTTATGTAAGTAGTAGAATCAAGGAGCATTTAGCGAAAGCAGCACAGGCACAATTCCTTTTGATTCATGGGTATGATGGAAGTATGAAACTATAACTTACTGTGGAGCTTTCAAATTTTGAACTCATAATATCTACACTAATTTAGGAATCCTGATAGTATGCCTTGATAACTCGAACCATGGCACAAAGTGAACTGTATAGGAATCATTCATACGCTGAGCTACATAATGGGATGAAAAATGCTTACGTCATCCTTGAGGCTGTCACCAACCATGATCACCTCGGTTGGTGGAATGTCCCAAGTGGAGCAAATATGAAGCAATGGAGCTGGATCTGGCTTATAGGGACGGAATTCTCTGCTTAATGCAGGCACAAATGTCATCTGCGTAAGTTTCAGATGTGCGAGATTAGCATATTGAAGATGATTGCAATATCACAGATCCTGGAAAGTTATTTCACTTCACCATACCAATATATGACTAGCAAAAAATCAAGTCGGTTGAGCATAAAGTAAACCATGAATATTAAAAGATATATATTATGCAGAGTTACAACATAACCTCATAATTTGCCTAGATAACAACATTCAGCCTTTCTACATAACACAAGGATTGGGGAGATCGACATGAAGGTATGTTCAGAAAGGTGCAAGAAACTATTCCCTCCGTCCCATAATGTAAGATGTCTTTTGACACTACACTAGTGTCAAAATACGTCTTATATTATGGGATAGAGGGAGTAGTTGCAGAAGATTACCAAAATAAACACAGATTTGGGTTGAGTGTCGCAAGGTATATCACAGTAATATACATGAGCAAGAACAATGGATATCATCCTGAAAGTATAACCACGAGATGAACAGAATGAGTTTAGTGCAACAACTTACACCAAACCTTTGGTGAAACAAATCAACTGCGCCCTTCACATTGCGGGTGATTAAACCCCTCCTGTGTAATACCAATGGTAATTATCAATAACAAAAGCATAAATATCTCTAATCTAATAAAGTAACTACATACAGATGCCACTAATAATTGCAGTTATTTCTGTACCATTAGTCTGGCAGATTTCTACAATAAGAAACAGATGCTACACATGAACTCAATGGCACATGTCAAAAAAAGTAACAGTGTCTGTTATATACTTATATACAAGTAAACAACAAACTAGTAAGCAACATCCAAATCTGATGCGTAGCTCACAATTTTTTTTAAAGAAAGCAACCGCCTCTGTTATATACAAGTAAACAACAAACTAGTAAGGCACCTGCTGCTAGAGTGCTTCTTCCTGATCACTAGGATTGTTGGCATTAAGAAGTCAGTTGGAGATTCATAATTAGTGATCTAATTCACAACCCAATTAAGAATAAAAATGCATGATTTTCTGACACGATAATTTATGGCTCCAGAGAGTTTAAGTTCCCACTACAGGATGTATGGGAATTCCTTGGAATAACATGATTTCATCAAAAAGTTGACAGAGCAAGACGTACTGATCATCAGAAGTAATGTTTCTAAATGAGGTATAATGTTGTGCGAACATATAACTGCATATTTAATCGTGGATTTGCAATAGCATGGGTTTGCATATCAAATTTCGATTTTCGATCCATCCAATCTATATAGCCTACAAGGCATTCTTCCTATCATCCGAAAACAACCTCTCTAACTTCCTGAAATGTTAGTCCGTACATCAATCGACAGACAGTTCACTATTAATACAGCAAAGTCCCAAATCATGGCATGAACAAACTTTTAAGCAACTGCATGGTAGTGATACTACCAGGTGCAAATGGTATTACACCTGCACCAAATCAATTCTGAAAACAAAGTGCAATTGAGCACATAGTGAACTGTACAACTAACTGAACTGAATTGAGCTACATTTTGGGGCAAAGAATCCCACCTGATCTGCCTCGCGTCGAGGAACCCGCAGAGCTCCGCGGCCCCTGCAAACCACAAGCACCGTCACACGCCGATAAGGGAATCAGAATCCGACGCGAGGGGGGCCGACCGGGAGGGGCTCACCGGGCATGATCTGGAGGCGGTCGAGGCCGTCGCGCTCGAACCGGGCGATGGCCTCGTAGGCGCGGCGCTGCTCGTCGGGGCCCCAGGCCTCGATGCAGTGGAGGATGTCGACGGCGCCCCCGCCGGCCTCGCGCGCCGCGGCGTAGGCCGCCTCCCCGCCGAGCACCTCGCGGTACATGGCCGGGAAGTCGATGACGGGCACCGTCAGGGTCCCGTCCATGTCGAACACCACGCCCCGCAGCGGGCCCCTGCGGCGGGCGGGCGCGGAGGAGGAGGAGGACATGGAGACGGCGGCGGGCGGGCGGGGAGCGAGGCGGCGGCGTGGGAGGAGGAGGAGGGGGCGGGGGCCGCCGGCGAGGAGGCGGTGCGCGGGGAGCAGGCGGGGGAGGAGCATGCGTGGCGCGGTCTCCGGCCGGCCGCGTCTGTCTGTGGCGTGCGCGCGCGCGTGCCGGCGGCTGGGCGTGTGGTGGGTGGGAGTCGGAGCCCGCGCGTGTGGCTCTGATCCTGGATTACGCGCCGCATTTTTCTCCAACAGAGTTACGTCTTCCAGCATGGATCACGCACAGCTATTGCAGGCATCTAACTGCTTTACGTCTTCCAGTATGGGTCACGCACAGGTATATCATCATTCGCTAATGGAAACCACCTCAATGATCTTGATCTTAAGCTTGTAAGACTGGTTCTGCACAGGGGTTGAAAATATGTGTTTAAGCGCAAAGTGTGCATACCAATGAAAGTAACATCAAGATATTTTCACAGTACCATAGAATCATTAGGTTCTACACCAGCCAAGGCATTGATATTTTCAAAGCTAGGATTCTGCAATTCAATTCCGTTAGGTACATTCCTGATTCTATACAATTACAACATGTCATAATTACCTAGTGCACAAAGCATCAGAGAGATCAGAATGAAATATTATAACATGAGTGCAGTCGGGAATGTGTTCTCGAAAGCCGTTGCACCTGAACATTTTGGAGACATTTTGTTTAGGTGGTTTGCGCAAATTTCAATGAACAAACGAAGTCTGAACACATGTTGGCCAATATTTATACATGTGTACGGGTCCACCATTACTCCAACAAACAATATCAGAATGGGTTTCCTTTTTAGACCAGTCATGCACAAAATCTCGCCCAAAGAGTAACAATTGCATGTTTTCTTTACAATTCATTATCGAGTTATTTCGTGCGATGAAACTACTTGTAAAATGTATGATGCCATGATCTTAATAAAAATACACATTCTCCATCTATGATGGAAATTTGGTGTCTTGGTTCTCCAGCAGCACCGGTAGGGGGCAAAAGGTTGGCAACAACAGTAACCAAACCAACTACATCTATAAATTCAGAAAAATGCAAGAGTTTCAGAGTAGGACAGAGCAAACTGGTAAGGAAGTTGAATTTCACAAATTAAAATTAATGCAAACTAACCTGACATAATTAAGCACAATTGATCAAATATGTTTTTCAAGCTTGGAAAGCAGAAGCACATTAGAAGCAAATCATAGGAAAGCCCGATGGCCGAGGATTTATAAGAATCACGTTGGTTCTGCCGACAAAAGGTTATATAATGTGATATGCTGCTTTGTACTTTTCTTTTGCCTGTATTATCAAATGTCGTTCAATCTTGTACACCGCCCCCCCACCCCTCGGGATTCTGTCTCTGAACTTGCTCATCTTGTATTTTCGTATTAGGCCCTCTGCTCTTTCTCCCTAAGAAAGAAAATCAATGGCATTATCTGTCATTTTTAACTAAGGTACTAAGCAACACAAATCTAATTACAAAAAATAGCTGCTCTAACCTTTCGGTCAACCATAACAAAGTTTAGACTGTACAATATGGAGGGATTAGTGCTCCAATGCTCCCATATTATTCTGATTGGAACGATAAACATTAAGCCGTACATATTTCTTGCTAAATCCTTTTAGCAGAGCACCTTCCATCACAACACTATGAGGGTATCTAGGATGCATTACAACAATTGTTAGTATCAATATGGAACTATAATAGATTGAACTCATGATAAAATCTTTCCTGCAAAAAAAGAAATCATGATAAAATCGTAAAATGGCAAAGATAAAAGAGTGGAATAGAAATAAAAAATTATGGGCTAAATTCATCATAATTAGAAACAACAACGAAGGAAAAGAAGAAAATAAAAAGGATTAAGCGTGTGGGATAGATTGATAGAAAAAGACCATCGCTTATCCCCGACCGCCACTCATAAGGAAGACAATCAATAAATAAATCATACTCCGACTTCATCACATAACGGTTCACCATACGTGCATACTACGGGAATCACAAGCTTCAACACAAGTATTTCTCAAATTCACAACTACTCAACTAGCACAACTTTAATATCACCATCTTTATATCTCAAAACAATTATCAAGTATCAAACTTCTCATAGTATTCAACACTCATAAGAAAGTTTTATTATTAATCTTGTATACCAAGCATATTAAGACTTTAAGCAAATTACCATACTATTTAGGACTCTCAAAATAATCTAAGTGAAGCATGAGAGATCAATGGTTTCTATAAAACAAATCCACCACCGTGCTCTAAAATATATAAGTGGAGTACTAGAGCAAAACTACATAACTCAAAAGATATAAGCGAAGCACATAGAGTATTCTAACAAATTCCAAATCATGTATGGCTCTTTCAAAAGGTGTGTACAGCAAGGATGATTGTGGTAAACTAACAAATAAAGACTCAAATCGTACAAGACGCTCCAAGCAAAACACATATTATGTGGTGAATAAAAATATAGCTCCAAGTAAAGTTACCGATAGAAGTAGACGAAAGAGGGGATGCCTTCCTTGGCATACCCAAACTTTGGCTTTTAGGTGTCCTTAGATTATCTTGGGGGTGCCATGGGCATCCCCAAGCTTAGGCTCTTGCCACTCCTTGTTTCATAATCCATCAAATCTTTACCCAAAACTTGAAAACTTCACAACACAAAACTTAAAGTAGAAAATCTCATGAGCTCCGTTAGCGAAAGAAAATAAAAGACCACTTCAAGGTACTGTAATGAACTCATTCTTTATTTATATTGGTGTTAAACCTACTGTATTCCAACTTCTCTATGGTTTATAAAATATTTTACTAACCATAGATTCATCAAAATAAGCAAAAAACACACGAAAAAGAGAATCTATCAAAAACAGAACAGTCTGTAGTAATCTGTAGCTAGCGCAAGATCTGGTAGGCATCCTTTTTCTAAGATTTTCATTGAAAGCAACATAGTCTAGAGATTGAAAACGCATTATTTCTTATTGATCAAAGAGGATGGCCTCTATGGGAGGATGGCAAGCGTCCACCCTATAATGCGCAAAGATTTCTTTGGCCTCTTTTATTATGAATGAAACTCATGAGCCAAAAAGATAGTAACGACACGCTTAACAGAAGAATGCTCAATATTAGAAAATTCTAGGAAAATCCTTTGTATGGAAGGATGCATGTGCATGAATTGCCTTTCAAGTTCGACTATAAGCATGGCAATAGCGTCCGCAAGACTACTAGTTCTATGAAGAATAGAACTACCCATAGAGGGCGAAGCACCGGCACAAGTAAAGAAATCTTGAATAACTCCTTTTCCAATAATATTACCACTACCAACACGGAATCTTTTTATATGTGAGATAGTGGGTTCTTTAGTAGGAGCATCAAAATAATTATCGACAATAGTATCCCCAATTTCAGACATAGAGGCAGAAGGTAAAGAACTAGCCATAACGACAAGTAACCAAACTAACACACAAGCAAGCAAAAAGCAAGCGGACAAAAGAGGCAAAAAGAGAAGGAGAGGGAGGATAGAGAGAGAGGGCAAATAAAACGGCAAGGGTGAAGTGGGGGGAGAGGAAAACGAGAGGCAAATGGCAAATAATATAATGCGGGAGATAAGGGTATGTGATGGGTACTTGGTATGTTGACTTTTGCGTAGACCTCCCCGGCAACGGCGCCAGAAATCCTTCTTGCTACCTCTTTTAGCACTCGTTGGTTTTCCCCGAAGAGGAAGGGATGATGCAGCAAAGTAGCGTAAGTATTTCCCTCAGTTTTTGAGAACCAAGGTATCAATCCAGTAGGAGGCTACGCGCGAGTCCCTCGTACCTGCACAAAACAAATAAATCCTCGCAACCAACGCAAATAGGGGTTGTCAATCCCTATAAGGCCACTTACGAGAGTGAGATCTGATAGATATGATAAGATAATTTTTTTTGGTATTTTTATGATAAAGATGCAAAGTAAATAAAGGCAAGGTAAATAGCAAAGTAAATAACTAAGTAGTAGGAGGTTGATATGATAAAGATAGACCCGCGGGCCATAGGTTTCACTAGTGGCTTCTCTCGAGAGCATAAGTATTCTACGGTGGGTGAACAAATTACTGTTGAGCAATTGACAGAATTGAGCATAGTTATGAGAATATCTAGGTATGATCATGTATATAGGCATCACGTCCGAGACAAGTAGACCGACTCCTGCCTGCATCTACTACTATTACTCCACTCATCGACCGCTATCCAGCATGCATCTAGAGTATTAAGTTAAAAAACAGAGTAACGCCTTAAGCAAGATGACATGATGTAGAGGGATAGACTCATGCAATATGAAGAAACCCCCCTCTTGTTATCCCCGATGGCAACAATACAATGTGCCTTGCTACCCTTACTGTCACCGGGAAAGGACACAGTAAGATTGAACCCAAAGCTAAGCACGTCTCCCATTGCAAGAAAGATCAATCTAGTAGGCCAAACCAAACTAATAATTCGAAGAGACTTGCAAAGATAACCAATCATACATAAAAGAATTCAGAGAAGATTCAAATATTATTCATAGATAGACTTGATCATAAACCCACAATTCATCGGTCTCAACAAACACACCGTGAAAAGAAGATTACATCGAATAGATCTCCACAAGAGAGGGAAAGAACATTGTATTGAGATCCAAAAAGAGAGAAGAAGCCATCTAGCTACTAACTATGGACCCATAGGTCTGAAGTAAACTACTCACACTTCATCGGAGAGGCTATGGTGTTGATGTAGAAGCCCTTCGTGATCGATGCCCCCTCCGGCGGAGCTCCGGAACAGGCCCCAAGATGGGATCTCGTGGATACAGAAAGTTACGGCGGTGGAATTAGGGTTTTGGCTCCATATCTGATCGTTTGGGGGTACGTGGGTATATATAGGAGGAAGAAGTACGTCGGTGGAGCAACAGGGGGCCCACGAGGGTGGAGGGCGCGCCTAGGGGGTAGGCGCACCCCCTACCCCGTGGCCTCCTGTTACGTGGCTTGACGTAGGGTCCAAGTCTCCTGAGTTGTATTCGATGAGAAAATCACGTTCCCGAAGGTTTCATTCCGTTTGGACTCCATTTGATATTCCTTTTCTTCGAAACCCTAAAACAGGAAAAAAACAACAATTATGGGCTGGGCCTCCGGTTAATAGGTTAGTCCCAAAAATAATATAAAAGTGGATAATAAAGCCCAATAATGTCCAAAATAGTAGATAATATAGCATGGAGCAATCAAAAATTATAGATACGTTGGAGACGTATCAGCCATCTCTGCATGACACTTCTTCAACTTGGAAACGTGAAATACATCATGAACTCCTGACAGTCCTTCGGGTAACTCCAACTTGTAGGCAACCTCTCCCATGCGTTCCAAGACTCGGTATGGTCCTACAAATCTCGGGGCTAACTTTCCCTTAACTCCAAAACGCTTAACTCCTCGCAGAGGCGACACTCGCAGATATGCTCTATCTCCAATTTCATAGACTAGCTCCTTGCGTTTTGAATCTGCATAACTCTTCTGCCTGGACTGAGCTACCTTCAGTCTATCTCGAATCAGCTTAACCTTCTCTTCTGACTCTTTAATCAAATCCGGTCCGAACAACTGACGGTCTCCAACTTCATCCCACATCATACAGGGCTTCGAATGGTGCCATCTTCAAACTGGCCTGATAGATGTTGTTGTATGAGAACTCCGCGTAGGGAAAGTTTTCATCCCAACTAGATCCATAATCTAGCGCACAAGCTCTCAACATGTCATCCAGAATCTGATTTACTCTCTCGGTCTGTCCATCTGTCTGCGGGTGAAAAGTTGTACTGAATTCTAATATGGTTCCCAAAGTCTGGTGCAACTGATGCCAAAACTTTGAAGTAAACTGTGTTCCTCTATCTGATATGATGGTCCTCGAAACTCCGTGCAGACATACAATCATGGTCATGTATATCTTGTCCAACTTCGCACTTGTATAGGTGGTTTTCACTGGGATAAAGTGAGCTACTTTGGTCAAGCAATCCACTACTACTCAGATAGAATCATATCCCGATCGGGTCCTGGGTAATTCGGTGATGAAATCCATGCCAAGCTTATCCCACTTCCATTCGGGTATCGGCAAAGGCTACAGTAATCCTGCTCGCTTCTGATGTTCTGCCTTCACTCAATGACATACATCACATACAGCTACATACTCGGTAATATCCTTCTTCATTCCAGTCCACCAGAAACACTCCTTCAAATCCAAATACATCTTGGTGTTTCCGGGGTGTATCGAGTATGGCGAGTCATGAGCTTCCTGAAGTATCAACTTCCTGATCTCGGCATTGTTGGGCACAAATATACGGTTCTCAAACCACAAGGTGTCGTGCTCATCCTCACGAAAACCTTTGGCTTTGCCTTCAGCCATCTTCTCCATTATCTCGGCAATTTCCTTGTCGTCTTTCTGAGCTTCTCGAATCTTTCCCAATAATGTCGACTGAACTTCCAATGTTGTAAAAAAACCTCTAGGAACAATCTCCAAACGGAGTTCCCTGAGATCTTCTGCTAACTCCTTTCGCAATCCTTTACTTAAGAAGGTATTGGCATAACTTTTCCGGTTCAAAGCGTCTGCTACGACATTGGCCTTGCCTGGGTGGTAA
This sequence comes from Triticum urartu, assembly GCF_003073215.2. Classification (NCBI taxonomy): domain Eukaryota; kingdom Viridiplantae; phylum Streptophyta; class Magnoliopsida; order Poales; family Poaceae; genus Triticum; species Triticum urartu. Next base: position 558,558,208 of record NC_053027.1, on the reverse strand, counting down.
TGCAGCTTCATGTCATAATCCTTTATGAGCTCCAACCATCTCCTTTGCCTGAGATTCAACTCCTTGTGAGTAAAAATGTACTTCAAACTCTTGTGATCCATGTACACATCACATCGGTTTCCAATAAGAAAGTGTCTCAAGGTTTTGAGTGCATGCACTACAGCTGCTAACTCCAAATCATGCGTGGCATAATTCAACTCATGCGGTCGGAGTTGTCATGAGGCGTACGAAACAACTCTTCCATCTTGCATAAGTACACTTCCAAGTCCTAAGCGAGAGGCGTCGCAATGCACTTGGAAATCCTTACGTATATCTGGCAGAATCATCACTGGGGCCGTAGTTAGACGTTTCTTCAACTCCTGGAAACTCGCTTCACATTCTTCAGTCCAATAGAACTTGGTGTCCTTCTTCAACAATGTCATCATATAGGCTTCATAATCTTAGAAAAATTCTCAATGAATCTTCGATAGTATCCCGCGAGTCCAAGAAAACTACGGATCTCTCCAACTGAGGTGGGTGCCAACCACTCAGTGACTGATTGAACCTTGGTAGGATCTATTGCTATACCTTCTCCTGATATAACATGTCCAAGAAATCCAACTTCCTTCAACCAAAACTCACATTTGCTGAACTTGGCATACAACTGATGCTCCCCGAGCTTCTCAAGAACTAAACGCAAATGCTCCTTGTGTTCCTCTTCATCCTTTGAGTATACCAAGATATCATCAATGAACACCACAACAAACTTGTCCAAGAACTCCATAAACACCTTATTCATCATGCTCATGAAATAGGCAGGGGCATTAGTCAATCCAAATGACATAACCGTGTACTCATATAGCCCGTACCCTGTGGTAAAAAATGTTTTAGGTATATCCTTCTCTCGAATCTTCAGCTGGTGGTATCCTAATCGTAGATCGATCTTCGAAAACACTTTAGCTCCTTGCAGCTGGTCAAATAAATCATTAATCATCGGCAGCGGGTACTTGTTCTTGATCATCACTTCATTCAACGCACGATAATCAACAACCATCCTCAATGATCCATTCTTATTTTCAAGCAAGAGCACTGGGGCTCCCCAAGGTGATGAACTCCGTCGAATGTAACCTTTCTCCAATAACTCCTTAATCTGTTTCTTGATCTCCTCCAGATCATTCGCGGTCATCCGGTATGGTCTCTTCGATATAGTCCTGGTGCCTGGCAACAGCTCTATCAAAAACTCGTTGTCTCGATCTGGCGGCATGCCTGGTAGCTTCTCTAGAAATACATCCGGATAATCCTTCACTACAGGCACTTCCTCCTGAACAACTCCTGAGAGGGAATTTACTTGGGTTCTCCTTGGCGCATGCCTGGATACATACTTGATCATTTTTCCCTCCGGGGTGGTAAGTAGAATTGACTTACTAGCGCAATCCATGTTTCCCCCATACATCGATAGCCAATCCATGCCTAGAATCACATCCAAACCTTGTGACTCCAGAATTATCAAGTCGGATGGGAAAACATGATTACCTATGGTTAATGGCATCTGAAAACATCCACTGCTTGCCATATACTCAGCTCTGGGTGAGGTTACTAACATAGGTGTCCTAAGAACTTTAGTGGGAAACTTATACTTATCCACAAATCCCCTTGATATGTATGAATGCGATGCGCCAGTATAAAAAGAATGGTTGCAGTAAATGACTTAAGTAAAAACTTACCGATAACTGCATCTAGCTGCTCTTCTACCTCCTCCACGTTCACGTGGTTCACTTGTCCTTTGTTAAATGGATTGGGCTCTTCCCAGAGTTCCCATTACCATTTCCGTTCTTCGCTTCAGGACACTCAGTGGCATAGTGTCCAGTCTTCCCGCACTTGAAACAAGTAACGTGGCTTAGGTCCCTCTTGGCGGGTGTGGCTGGATTGGAACGGTTCTGACTGGTGCTTGCTCCATTCCCATTCCCATTCTTTGGGCCATTATTATTATGAGAACCTCCTCCATTGTGAGTGTGGCCTCCATGGTTATGTGTAAGTCCTCCTGAGTTCGGGGTAAAACAAGGCTTCTGCTGAGCTCCTGAATTATACTTCCCTTGTCCATACTTCCTCTTGCGGCTCTCTATCTGCTGCTGCTTCCCTTCGATCATGAGAGCTTTATCTACCAACTCCTGGTACTTGTTAAATATTGCCACCATTAACTGCATACTCATCTCATCATTCAGCCCTTCCATAAACTTCTCCTGCTTCGCGGCATCTGTGGCCACATCATCTGGGGCATAGCGAGATAACTTACTAAACTCATCCACGTACTGCCCCACAGTACAGTTCCCCTGGCTTAAGTTGTGAAACTCACGCTTCTTCATGCACATAGCTCCAGTTGAGACATGGGCGGTGCGGAATGCTTGCTGAAACTGCTCCCAAGTGACATTGGCTATAGGAAAAGTGGCTGTTTAATTCTCCCACCATGAGGCTGCTGGTCCATCCAATTGGTGTGCGGCAAAACGCACCTTCTCAGCATCTATGCAACCTGCGGTGGTCAACTCTCTTCCAATCCTGCGCAGCCAATCATCAGCAACTATTGGCTCGGTGCTACTGGAAAACACCGGCGGCTGCAACCTCAGAAAATGGGCTAAGTTGTCAACTGGAGGTGGTGGCGGTGGGTTGTTATTGTTTTTGTTGCCTTGGTTCTGAACTAACAACTGCATCAAGGCATTCTGCTGCTGGATCAACTGAGTGAGCTCCGGTGGGAAGACAAATCCGGTATCACATCTCGGAGGCATCTGATGGGTTTAGAGGGAAGAGATTAGAATAGAATTAGGTCTATTGAGAAAGCACTACCCATATGCACATGAGACAATCACAATCATATCATATCACTCAATCAATCAAGCAAGGGCATACAATCAATAACTATTGTTACAGTGCTCAGCCTATACTATATACATGGGGGAAAATACTACTTGTTCATATGGTGGTCTACTAGAAATTTTGATCGGTGGAAGACTCCATGATATCTACTCCAGCTTCGTCTTCATAATCATCATCACTACCATCGGGGTCGGAGTCGGTGTCGTCGATGATGATGTAGTCTTCAGAATGAATCTCCTTAGGTTCGTCGTCTTCTCCTCCTGGCGCGGGGTCTCCCATGAAAACTCCTAGCTTCCTTGTCAGGTTGTCAGTCATCTCCACTAGTATCGTAATTTCCTCCTCATATCCATCGTGTGTAAGCTCCTCTTCTAGCTCTGTGATCCTGGTCATTGCCTTCTTCAAATTTATCATGCTTGTGCACATTTGGTTCTCCTGGTGATGTATGTGATGGTTTAACTCCTGGATGAATGCTGCAATAGACCTGTCTTTCCTGGTACTGATCATCTCCCATTGCTCATCTCGGCGCCCACATATCTGGTAGATAGTGTCCTTCAGCTCCTGTTTGTAGACTTCTCCAATACGTCCTATAGCAATGTGGGCTGCCATACTCTTTCCTAGACTCCAGGTTGGTGCATCAAAGGAAAACTCTGTGGATTTAGTGACTGGTGCAATTGTCCTTCCTGGAATTTGAACTCGAATCATCCAGCGCTCCTCTTCTAGCAAGGTGGCGGTGTAGGTCCCGGTGAAGCTTGGTATTCAGATGTTTAGGTACCTAGTGACTTCCTTCAAGTGTCGTCCAAAAGGCGTGTCTTCATCCGGTTGTGCAAACATGTTCCTTGAGTCCGCCATCCTAAAGAGTAGAAAATGGAGAGGAGTCAGAAATGAGTAGAGAAGAGTGACCTATGGCTCATCTTAGTGGTCGTGTCCTACATTCAGCGTGTGCTCTGATACCATCTTGTAGCGACCCGACCTCAGACAGTCAAGTCTCTGTGCTTCAGTGTCATCCCTGGATCGATAATGCTGACACACATAGTACTCGAAGGATTTATAACAGAGTAGCAATCACACACTTATTACATCGATAGTCTCCAAAGAGAACTTATTACAATAAATATGGCTTAAGGCCATCTGAATAAGATAACAACGGAAGGCTTGGAAGAGAAAGTGAGTCCATCAACTCCAACGGCATAGCTGAGTGCATGAAAAACGACCTACAACATCTTACTTGTCGTCTGAAAACTCTGCAACATGATACGTTGCAACCCGAAAACGGGTCAGCACATGGAATATGCTGGCAATGTAACATAGTAGAGTAATGAATAGACAAATGCTATCACTATATGCATATATGGCTGGTGGAGGCTCTATGGTTAATATTTTTTGCAAAAAGCCAATTTTTTCCTACAACAAAGGAATATATTTTATTTAACTATCATGGTAGTTGAAACAACATTGAGAAGGTTCCTCCAACACAATCCCAATTAAAGTAGTTATCAACCGAACAAATTAGTCTTATAGTGATGAGATCAAATCAATAATTCAAGTACCAGATACTCAAGATGTCCATAACCGGGGACACGGCTAACCATGATTAGTTTATACACTCTGCAGAGGTTTGCGTACTTTCCCCACAAGACTCGATCTCCTCCATTGGATTTCTCGCACTACAGGGTGTTTGAGAAACGGATGACTAAGACACAGTCTTTCAGAAGCATTACTCTTTACTCTGGATGGACCATTACACCTACTTTCCCCTACATATGCTAGCCCACCACTGAAAGAGGTCACACAACATACTCAACTATGCTAGAGCCCATAGGATGAATAATCTTATGATCCCTTTGAGCCTGGGTGGCGGACCGTAGGATGATCACACGGGTACTCCGGGATATCCTAGGACAACACGGGATTATCCAGGTGCCCACAAGCAATCCACCTAGATGTGAATTGAAGTTGCCACCTTAAGTTGAACCATTAATTAACATCTCACATATGTCATGGATACACTCAAACCCAATCCACGTCTACGAGCATCGCATAGCAATATAAGCATAACGTAGAAGTAACTCCCAAGGGTTTGATAATAAAACAGGTAATAGGTTCTCATTTTTTTTACCAAAGAAAGTAGGGCAAAAACCCTACTGTGTGGCATTTTTCATTAATAAAGGAGTAGCAAAATAAATAGTCTTACAATGGTTGTTGGGGAAACAACCAGAGATAGAAGAATTACAAATAATGGGAAATGAGAAGAAAAGATAATCTAAGTTATTGAAATTAAATGTTGTCAATCCAGGATGACATGCCATCTTTCAGAGATGGTTTAGCTCTCATCATGGTAATCTTGAAAGATCTGATAAAATCATACTTGCATTCATTGATTGAGCAAGGTATCCCATCAAATATCATCCTATTTCTTTGATTCCAAATGCTCCAGCACCCCACTATCATAATTTCCATGAAATGTTTGATTTTGTATCTGTGATTGGCATCCATGATCATATTGTGAATATCCAAGTCAGAATTCCATTCAAAAACAATATTCCACCAAAAACCTTGACTGAATGGGCAAGTGAAAAGTACGTGAGTTCTGTCTTCCATATCTTCTGCATTACATAACACACATGTAGTGGAATCAAGTTGCATGCTCTTTCGAGTTAAGAGATCACATGTGTTTATTCTGTCATTAAGCATTAGCCAGCAGAAAAATTTATGCTTTGGTAGGCAACATGATTTCCATATCCACTTGAAAGTTTCACCAGCATCTTCACCCTTCATAATAAATTGATAAATCTTCTTGGTCATGTTTTTGTTACTGCTCCAGTTGAAAGTCCAATTATCATGATCATAGTTGTGCCTGATGGTATTTAATTCATCAGAAAGTTGATGTAATTGTTGATGTGCTTGAATAGATAGGGGTAGTTGAAATAAACTATATAAATTATCCAAATCCTTGGCAACCCTGATAGTTATATTTTCCTTATAAGTGAAAGAGTGCAGTTCAGGAAACTTTAGCTTCATAATGTCACCTTTCCATTTGTCCTCCCAAAGCATATTGGTTTCACCAGATTTAATATCACAAATTGTCATATCTCTGAAGTAATCATACATTTTCATGCAATCTCTCCACCAAAAAGAGCCTTTGTTCCTGTTAGAATGAGGGGCTTCATTATTATGATAATGGGCTTCCCAAATTAATTTAACCCAAGGCACATCAACCTTGTTGTAAAATTTGTAAAGGTGCTTGATAAGAACGGCTTTGTTTTGTTCTCTCAAATTTAGAACTCCGAGTCCCCCTTGATTTTTTGGCTTGCATATCATCTGCCAGCTTGCCAAACATTTGCCTCCTTTATTAATATCATTTCCATACCATAGGAAATTTCTGCTTGATTTATCAACATGATCTAGGATGGTGATATGAACTTTGAGGGAGCACATAGCAAATATTGGCATTGAGGCAACAACCGAATTTATATAAGTAAGTCTGCCAGAGTAGTTCATGAATCTAGCAACCCCAGATAATCTTTTATCAATTCTAGATATGACAGGAATGAGATCCTGTATTGAAGGTTTTATGGTGCCCATGGGTAATCCTAGATAAGTGAATGGAAGGCTTTCGACCTTGCATCCAAATAATGTGGCAAGCTTGGTGACCTCTTGATGATTAACATTGATGGGAATCATGGAGGATTTGCTGAAGTTAACAAAAAGACCCGTGGACAGACTGAAAAGGTTTAGAAGGTATTTGAGGTGGTTAAGCTGATCTTCATTAGCAGGCATAATCAACAAAGTGTCATCAGCATATTGTATGATTGGATAATCTTGACCATATGCATGATTTATAGGTAGAGATAGTTCTCCATTTGACCAGGCAGCATTAATAACTGTTTGAAGAAGATCTGCAGTAATAACATATACTAATGGGGAATTAGGATCCCCTTGTCTGACCCCTCTCTTACAGATGATTTTTTCCTAGCCACTCCATTGAGTAGGACAGAAGTAGATGCAGTTTGGAGAATGTTGTTTACCCATTTGATCCATCTAGGTCCAAAACCTTTGGCTCTGAGCATAGCAATAATGTTTTGTATTCCACCTTATCAAATGCCTTTTCAAAATCTAATTTGAGTATGATGATGGGCTCTTTTGACTGATGGAATAAGTGGAGATATTCAAAGGCATATCCCAAACAATCCTGTATGTTTCTACCTTTGATAAATCCATATTGATTCTGATGGATAACTGAAGTAATAATTTTCTGAGCTCTGTTAGCCTTAAGCTTAGTAATAATTTTTAGGGGAAGACTGGCCAGGGAAATAGGCCTAAAATCATTCATATTGAGAGGATTTGCAATCTTTGGAATAAGAGTAATGAAAGCAGTGTTGATACTCTGAATGTCACTGTTCCCTTCAAAAAAATCCCAAATCATAGTGTAAATGTCCTGTTTAATATTATCCCAGCATTTTTCAGGAAAGAACCATTGAAGCCATCTGGTCCTGGGGCTCTTTCAGCTGGAATATCTTTAATCACCTGATCAATCTCATCCATAGTGAATGGGGCTTCAAGTTGAGATAGGTCAGAGGGCTGAATAAGTTCCTCAAGGTTAAATAACATAGCCGGGTCAATTGACGTGCCCAATCTGTCTTTGAAAGATTTCCAAATGATTGCAGCCTTATGATCATGGTTTTGGACATGATTTCCATCTTCATCATTGATAGAAGTAATGAAGTTTTTTCTGTAACTCTGGGTAGCCATGGCATGAAAGAAATCAGTATTTTCATCATCTAGTTTCACACACCTCATTTTAAATCTTGATTTCCAATAAATTCTTTTCACTTCCAATAATTTGGTTACGTGTCTCTTCAAAATAGTTCTAAAATTGGCTTCCATAGTGCTGAGGATTATTTGATCTTCAATGCCATCCAGCATAAACAATACATAATTACATGCAGAAATGTTAGTGTTGAGCTTGGACAAGTTCTTACTCCATTTCTTGAGTCCCACTCTAAGACACTTGAATCTGGCAGCAACATCTTGAGCAGAGTTTGCCATCTATTGGTTCTTATTCTAGCATTGTATAACAGTTTCATAAAAAACCATCAAATTCAAACCAGTAGTTTTCAAACCTGAAGATGGAGGATTTAGGAATGTCACTGCCAATCTGAATGTGTATAGGGACATGATCAGATGTTACTCTGGTAAGTGGATGAGCCAGTGTGTTTGGGAAAGATACGATCCCGTTAGCAGAGGTAAATATCCAATCCAGTTTTTCCAATAATGGGATGTCTTACATATTACTCCATGTGAAATTTCTACCTTTGAGAGGGATCTCCACAAGGTCCAATTGTTGGAGAAGGCTGTTAAACATAAGCATATTGTTTGTATCCCCTCCAGGTCTATTTCTATCATGAGGGCTCCTTATTAAGTTAAAATCACCAACCAACATCCAGTGGCCCATCTGTGATGCATCAATATTGTTCAACCAATCAAAAAATCCACTCTATCTTCATTCTGACAGGGCCCATATATGTTACTGATATAAAAGATATGACCAGATTAATTACATGAAAACTTGAAAGTGAGTTGGTAGGAGGATTGACTGATGATAGAGCCACTAAATAGACTGCCATTCCATATAGTAATAAGTCCACCTGACAAACCAACTGAAGGATTATATGCAAACTGGTTGAATCTTCTAGGTGAAAAATTTCTGAGATAAGCCTGGTCAAATGAATCTCTTTTTGTTTCTTGAATGCAAATAACACCACAATTACTTTCCTCAATTCTAGCTCTCAAATCATCCCATCTGGTTTGTGAGTTTATTCCTCTAACATTCCAGTTTAAGATATTCCAGTTCCTAGTCATTAAAATGTATTGATGGAAATATGCCATAGGGACATGAGTTAATCATATCCTCAAGATTATAGCAACTTATGCTTTTAAGCAAGCAAAAATGTAACCAGTATTTTCGAAAAGTGCATCTGCCAATGATTGACTGCTCATAATATAACTGACCATTCAGCCAACTCAAAATGTGAAATACTAAAAACATGATGTTCCATCCATAAAACTGACAACAAGTTTGCCCATAACAGAACTGACCATTCAGACAACTAAACATGTAACATAAATAAGCCTTGATGTTCCACCCACATAAGCAAATATTGGAGTTTGACTCCTTACGAACCAGGTTCATAAATAAAGCAAAAGTAGCATTCCAGGACCAAGGGAAATAAAATAAAGGCCTAAGGCCAGATAGGGTCTTTTTACAGCAAGACCAACTGAGATAAGAACTAGAATTATTCATAGTCCACCGAGGCCTTCAGTTTCTCTCTAGAGACCTCCTCAGGAGGTATCTGACACTGCTTGGTGGCGATAGCTTGGATGGTGTCGAGTGGCAGCTCAGGCGGTGCTTTGGCAGTGGGGTCAACAATCTCATATTCAAATTCTGCATTCAGGATCTTCTGGCATTTGTTAATGTTCTTGGCCTTGATTGCAGCAGATTCATTCTTAAATCCCACGCTTAGTCCAGCAAGACGACGGCTGCGTCGGAGATCCTTAACATCCAATGGGGCGTTGTTTTTCTTCCTCTTATTGACAGCAGGAGAGTTTGCAGTAGCAGGCAGTGGATCTGCCAGCTCAAGTGGAGGCCCATTCACATGAGAATTTTGGTTGCTATCTATGAAGTCCAGCATAGCTGGGGATGGAACTTTGATGTCTACTACACAACCTTCTTCTTGTAGATGTTGTTGGGCCTCCAAGTGCAGAGGTTTGTAGGACAGTAGCAAATTTCCCTCAAGTGGATGACCTAAGGCTTATCAATCCGTAGGAGGCGTAGGATGAAGATGGTCTCTCTCAAGCAACCCTGCAACCAAATAACAAAGAGTCTCTTGTGTCCCCAACACACCCAATACAATGGTAAATTGTATAGGTGCACTAGTTCGGCGAAGAGATGGTGATACAAGTGGTATATGGATGGTTGATAAAGGTATTTGTAATCTGAAAATATAAAAACAGCAAGGTAACTAATGGTAAAAGTGAGCGTAAACGGTATTGCAATGATAGTAAACAAGGCCTAGGGTTCATACTTTCTCTAGTGCAAGTTCCCTCAACAATACTAACATAATTGGATCACATAACTATCCCTGAACATGCAACAAAGAGTCACTCCAAAGTCACTAATAGCGGAGAACAAACAAAGAGATTATGGTAGGGTACGAAACCACCTCAAAGTTATTCTTTCCAATCAATCCGTTGGGTTATTCCTATAAGTGTCACAAACAACCCTAGAGTTCATACTAGAATAACACCTTAAGACACAAATCAACCAAAACCCTAATGTCACCTAGATACTCCAATGTCACCTCAAGTATCCGTGGGTATGTATACGATATGCATCACACAATCTCAGATTCATCTATTCAACCAACACAAAGGACCTCAAAGAGTGCCCCAAAGTTTCTACCAGAGAATCACGACGAAAACGTGTACCAACCCCTATGCATAGGTTCCCAATGTCACGAAACCTGCAAGTTGGTCACCAAAACATACATCAAGTGGCATGTGGTATCCCATTGTCACCACAGATATCCATGGCAAGACATACATCAAGTGTTCTCAAATATTTAAAGACTCAATCCGATAAGATTACTTCAAGGGGAAAACTCAATTCATTACAAGAGAGAAGAGGGGGAGGAGAAACATAGGATCCAACTATAATAGCAAAGCTCGCGATACATCAAGATCGTGCCAAATCAAGAACACGAGAGAGAGAGAGAGAGATCAAACACATAGCTACTGGTACATACCCTCAGCACCGAGGGAGAACTACTCCCTCCTCGTCATGGAGAGCACCGGGATGATGAAGATGGCCACCGGAGAGGGATTGCCCCCTCCGGCAGGGTGCCGGAATGGGTCTAGATTGGTTTTCGGTGGCTACGGAGGCTTCTGGCGGCGGAACTCCTGATCTATCTTGTTCTCTCGAAGTTTTAGGGTATATGGAGTTATATAGGCAGAAGAAGCACGTCAGGGGAGCCATGAGGGCCCCACGAGGTAGAGGGCGCGCCTCAGGGGGGGGGGTGGGCGTGCCCCCTACCCTCATGAGCTCCTCCTTGCTTCCTTTACGTGGGGTCCAAGTCCATCGGGTGGCTTTCGTTCCAAAAATAACTTCTCTAGTTGATTTCGTTCCGTTTCGACTCCGTCTGATATTCCTTTTCTTCAAAACACTGAAATAGGCATAAAACAGCAAATCTGGGCTGGGCTCCGGTTAATAGGTTAGTACTGAAAGTAATATAAAAGTGGATAATAAAGCCCAATATACCCAAAACAGTAGATAATATAGCATGGAGCAATCAAAAATTATCGATACGTTGGAGACGTATCAAGCATCCCCAAGCTTAATTCCTGCTCGTCCTCGAGTAGGTAAATGATAAAAAATATAATTTTTGATGTGGAATGCTAGTTGGCATAATTTCAATGTAATTCTTCTTACTTGTGATATGAATATTCAGATCTATAAGATTCAAGGCAAAAGTTCATATTGACATAAAAATGATAATACTTCAAGCATACTAACTAAGCAATTATGTCTTCTCAAAATAACATGGCCAAAGAAAGCTATCCCTACAAAATCATATAGTCTGGCTATGCTCCATCTTCACCACACAAATTATTTAAATCATGCACAATCCCGATGACAAGCCAAGCAATTGTTTCATACTTTTGATGTTCTCAAACTTTTTCAATCTTCACGCAATACATGAGCGTGAGCCATGGACATAGCACTATAGGTGGAATAGAATGGTGGTTGTGGAGAAGACAAAAAGGAGAAGATAGTCTCACATCAACTAGGCGTATCAACGGGCTATGGAGATGCCCATCAATAGATATCAATGTGAGTGAGTAGGGATTGCCATGCAACGGATGCACTAGAGCTATAAGTGTATGAAAGCTCAACAAAAGAAACTAGTGGGTGTGCATCCAACTCGCTTGCTCACGAAGACCTAGGGCATTTTGAGGAAGCCCATCATTGGAATATACAAGCCAAGTTCTATAATGAAAGATTCCCACTAGTATATGAAAGTGACAACATAGGAGACTCTGTATCATGAAGATCATGGTGCTACTTTGAAGCTGTAACGCCCTCGATGCGGCTATAGCTCCCACGTGTCGAGGCACGACTTAGAGACATAACCGCATTGAAAGCAATGTCGCAAGTTAGGCAATCATCACAACATCCCATGTAATATATATAGAATAAAAGGTGAAGATACATAGTTGGCTTACACTCGCCACGTCAATCAAAGTACATAAATAACATACATCATTCAAACACTCATGGCCCGACTACGGCGCCAAAATAGAAGAAAACCCAACATGCGACACGGTCCCGATCACCCCCAACTGGGCACCACTACTGATCATCAGGAAAGGACACATAGTAACGCTGAGAGTCCTCGTCGAACTCCCACTTGAGCTCGTATGCGTCACCTGGAGCGGAATCACCTGGACCTGCATCTGGTGTAATAGGAATCTGTGAGCCACAGGGACTCAGCAATCTCGCACCCTCGCGATCAAGACTATTTAAGCTTATAGGAAGGGTAAGGCAAATATATGTGGAGCTGCAGCAAGCGACTAGCATATATGGTGGCTAACTTATGCGCAAAAGAGAGCGAGAAGAGGAGGCAAAGCGCGAGCGAGAAGCTAGAGGAACAACCTGCGCAAGCATTACTCCAACACCGTGTCCACTTCTTGGACTCCGCCGAGAAGGGGCCATCACGGTAACACACGCGGTTGATTCATTTTAATTAAGTTAAGGTTTAAGTTATCTACAACCGGACATTAACAAATTCCCATCTGCCCATAACCGCGGGCACGGCTTTCGAAAGTTCAATCCCTGCAGGGGAGTCCCAACTTAGCCCATGACAAGCTCTCACTGTCAACGAAGGAATAAACCTCCACCCGAGACATTCCGATCAGACTCGGTATCCCAGTACAACAAGACATTTCGACAGGTTAAAACAAGACCAGCAACACCACCCGAATGTGCCGACAAATCCCGATAGGAGCTGCACATATCTCGTTCTCAGGGCACACTCAGATGAGCTCTCCATACAACTAAAACCAAACCTCGAGTTTCCCCGAGGGGGCGCTGCACAGGACTCTAGTTCGGACCAACACTCAGAGGAGCACTGGCCCGTGGGGGGCTAAAATAAGATGACCCTCGGGCTCCGGAAACCCAAGGGAAAAAGAGGCTAGGTGGCAAATGGTAAAACCAAGGTTGGGCATTGCTGGAAAAGCTTTAATCAAGGCGAACTATCAAGGGGTTCCCATTATAACCCAACCGCGTGAGGAACGCAAAATCCGGGAACATAACACCGATATGACGGAAACTAGGGCGGCAAGAGTGGAACAAAACACTAGGCGAGAGGCCGAGCCTTCCACCCTTTACCAAGTATATAGATGCATTAAGATAACATAGCAATATAATGATATCCCAACAAGTAAATAAATGTTCCAACAAGGAACGGCCTCCAATCTTCACCTGCAACTAGCAACGCTATAAGAGGGGCTGAGCAAAGCGGTAACATAGCCAATCAACGGTTTGCTAGGACATGGTGGGTTAGAGGTTTGACATGGCAATTGGGAGGCTGACAAGCAAAAGGTAGGCATCGTAGCATTGGCATAGCAAAGAGCGAGCAAACTAGCATAGCAAAGATAATAGTGATTTCGAGGGTATGATCATCTTGCCTGCAAAGCTGTCAGAGTTGACTGGATCCTCAAAAGCAAACTCAATGGGCTTCTCGTTAGCGAAATCGTCTCCCGGCTCTACCCAAACAAGACAAATAAGCAACAAGGATACAATCAACCACGTGCAAGCTCAAACAATAAGATGCAATGATGGTATGCTATGCGGGATGCGATGCGGGATGCAAAATGCAAGATATGACAGGAAATGCATGAACCTAGCCTCAACTTGGAAAACCAAGTGTGCCACTGGAAAGATGAGATGAAATCGCTTGAAAACGATATAAAGATCGCCGGAATCGGAGTTACGGTTTGGAAATGGCAAGCGATTCAAAAATGACACCGGTCTGCGATTTACAGCAAGTAGGCCTCTAGTTGCAATGAAATGAACATGCTACAGCACTCAAACATGACAACAAAATGCATGGAAGGGAAGCATTCAAGATGCTTAACAAAAGTCTAGCACTGAGCTACGGCCAAATCATCCATTAAGAGGTTCAAACAAGCATGGCAAAAACGCAAATGGTAAACAGATTTCAGACTTAGTGAAATTAACACTTGTCTGAAATTTCAGGTCATGAAGCCCTCTTCGGAGCAGCAAAACAACATGCTACAGGACCTGATTAAGACAAAGAAGAACCTGGCATGGAGCTACTCAACAAGCTTAACAAAAGACCCTTAGTGACCTCGAGCCAAAAGGGATCACAAAATATACTAACAAGCACACGAACATAGCTAAAACACAATCAGTTTTCAGACTTGGTGAAAACTGACACATGCTGAAATATAACTCACGAAGGCATGTAAACGAGCTCCATGCACTCACTATGGTGCAAGTCATGGCAAGGCAAGCATACATCCATTAAGAAGGCACAAAATTCAAGCTAGACATGGCAAGATCAATGGCATAGCATGCACGGATCAACTACAACATCACCGGCAAAATTGCAAACGAGTTGACAAACTGCCCAGATTCACAACAAAGCAAAAGTAGAGCTCGATTTCCCAAGCTAGGGTGCTCCATAATTGCAAACAAATACATGGATGGATAGATCACTACAAGATTAACAAAACTCCTTTACTGATCATCCTCAAAAGAGGCACGGATCACTAGGAAACAGCATGAACATACGGCATCATGAACTAAACAATCCCAGACTTAGTGAAATCTCTAAGTCCCTGAAAACAGATTTACCGGGTTCCTCACTTTGTAAGCTTGCACAAGTCACCACAAACATCACAAAAATGCATGGGTTGCACCTCTGGAAAGATAACAAAACCCTTAACAAAACATATGAAGGACTCATGGGTATATCATGCACACAATAATCATGGCAAAAATGACAAAAGCCTAAGATGAACTAGCAGATCTGACAATTAACTCATGAAGCCCTCTTCTAACAGCATTTCAGGCATCAAGATGAACTCAAATGAAAATGATGCAATGGAATGAAATGATGTACTCATCGAGACGAACATTTTGATATACTATATGTCCAAAACGGAGCTACGGATGCGGAGATATCACAGGTCAAAGTTTGCATAAAAAATTAGGGTTCCAGGGGGGAAAGTCAACCGAGATATTTTCCAGATCCAGATCTGCACGGTTCCCGAGGCTCGCCGGCGCGCACTGTAGAAGCTCGAGGCGCCCGAGGTCTCCGGCGAGGTGGTTCGTCGGCGAGGAGAAGAGGGGAGGCGAGGCCGGCCGGGGAGGTGGCGTCGGTGGGGCGGCGAGGGCGCCGCGGTGGCCGGCGAGGGCGGCGGCGTCGCCGAGCGGCGGGCTCCGGCGCCGGCGTCATGGGGCTCGGCCACTGGCCGCGGGGAGGATGACGCGGGCGCGGGCGGCGCTCTCTGGCCCACGGGAGGCGGCGGAGGGCCGGCTTCGGGCCGGGACGGGCCGGCGGCGGGAGGAGGTGGCGCTGCCACGTGGCGGCTCGGGAGAGGGCGAGGGGGCGGCGGCGGACGTGTCCGGCGCCGGGCGGACGTGTCCGGCGCGCGGAGGAAGGGGAGACTAGGGTTAGGGGTGGATTGCACCGCGAATTTTTGGAGGGGGTGTATATATAGGCATAGGGGGAGCTAGGAGAGTCCAAATGAGGTGCGGTTTTCGGCCACGCGATCGTGATCGAATGATCTAGATGATGGAGCAGAGTTTGGTGGGTTTTGGGACAAATTGGAGGGGTGTTGGGCTGCAACACACACGAGGCCTTTTTGGTCCCTCGGTTAACCGTTGGAGTATCAAACGAAGTCCAAATGATACGAAACTTGACAGGCGGTCTACCGGTAGTAAACCAAGTCCGCTTGGCAAGTCTCGGTCCAATCCGGAGATGTTTAATTCCCACACACGAAAGAAAGCTAGAAATGACCACCGGAGGGGAACGAAGCGCCGGAATGCAAAACGGACAACGGGGAAAATGCTCGAATGCATGAGATGAACACGTATGCAAATGCAATGCACATGATGACATGATATGAGATGCATGACAACGCAAACAACACATGGAGACAAAGACCCGAACCCGAGAAATAAATATAACTTAACGCCGGAAACGGCAAGAGTTGGAGTACAAATTGGGAAAGTTATATCCGGGGCGTTACAGAAGCACAAGTGTGGAAAAAAGGAATAGTAGCATTGCCCCTTTTGTTTTTTTATTTGGCCTTTCTTTTTTTTATTTGGCCTCCCTTTTGTTGGGACAATGCTCTATTGAATGATGATCATCACACTTCTATTTATTTACAACTCAATGATACAACTCGATGCTAGAACAAAGTATGACTATATGAATGCCTCCGGCGGTGTACCGAGATATGAAATGAATCAAGAGTGACAAGTATGAAAGAATCATGAACAGTGGCTTTGCCACAAATACTATGTCAACTACATGATCATGCTAAGCAATATGACAATGATGAATGTGTCATGATGAACGGAATGGTGGAAAGTTGCATGGCAATATATCTCGGAATGGCTATGGAAATGCCATAATAGGTAGGTATGGTGGCTGTTTTGAGGAAGGTATATGGTGGGTGTATGGTACCGGCGAAAGTTGCGCGGTACTAGAGAGGCTAGCAATGGTGGAAGGGTGAGAGTGCGTATATTCCATGGACTCAACATTAGTCATAAAAAACTCACATACTTATTGCAAAAATCTACAAGTTATCAAAGAAAAGTATTACACGCATGCTCCTAGGGGGATAGATTGGTAGGAAAAGACCATCGCTCGTCCCCGACCGCCACTCATAAGGAAGACAATCAATAAATAAATCATGCTCCGACTTCATCACATAACGGTTCACCATACGTGCATGCTACGGGAATCACAAACTTCAACACAAGTATTTCTCAAATTCACAACTACCCAACTAGAATGACTCTACTATTACCATTCTAATATCTCAAAACAATCATCAAGTATCAAACTTCTCTTAGTATTCAACACACTCATAAGAGAATTTTATTATTCTTGAATACCTAGCATATTAGGATTTTAAGAAATTAGCATGCTATTTAAGACTATAATCTAAGTGAAGCATGAGAGTTCATCTATTTCTTCAAAATAAAACTGCCACCATGCTCTAAAAGATATAAGTGAAGCACTAGAGCAAATGACAAACTACTCCGAAAGATATAAGTGAAGATCAATGAGTAGTCGAATAATTGTGCAACTATGTGAAGACTCTCCCATTCAATAATTTCAGACCTTGATACTTTATTCAAACAGCAAGAAAAACTAAATAAAATGACATCTAATAATAGCATACATCATGTGAAGAAGCAAAAACTTAGGATCAACCGATACTAACCGATAGTTTGTTGAAGAAGAAAGGTAGGATGCCAACCAGGGCATCCCCAAGCTTAGATGCTTAAGACTTCCTGAAATATTATCTTGGGGTGCCTTGGGAATCCCCAAACTTGAGCTTTTGTGTCTCCTTAATTCCTCTCATATCACGGTCTCCCTAAATATCAAAAGCTTCATCCACACAAAACTCAACAAGGACTCGTGAGATAAGTTAGTATAAACCATTGCCGAAACCTTATCATACTCTACTGTAGAAAATCACTAAAATTATTATTCAACATTGCATACTAAATGCCTCTGCATATTTAATAGTCCTATCTCAAATAGAATCATTAAAGAACCAAACATATGCAAACAATTCAAACATAACAGCAATCTGCCTAAACAGGATAGTCTGTACACTACAAGGATTCGGGTCTATTGCAACAAAATTGTTCGTCGCAATACATGTCAATTTGTGGCGATAAATACCTATTGCCACGAAACAACATTCGTTGACAGCCGTTGCGAGTGGACGCATGGTAATAGGTTATTGCCACAAAAAAGCAATTGTGGCAATAGAGTGTGCTATTGCAACAACCATGTGGGAAATCGCCACATGTTTTCTCGTGGCAACACTCATCTAGATGTCACAATTTGCTTTGTGGAGATAGATTTAATGCAACATGTAACGAATCATGACGACTGATAGCTCGTGGCGATAAACATTTGTGATGACGACTGATAGCTCTTGGCGATAAACATTTGTGGCAACAACCTATACCAACGACGCTCGTTTCATGGTGCATACTGTTCCGTGAAAATATTAAATTGGGGCAATAAACTATGGCAACAATCCTTATTTTCGTGGCATTTGGCATTTTGCCACGAACCGCTACACTCGTGGCATTAAGTTATGGAAACAAATATTCCAGTCGTCGTAATAGGAAATTGCAACATACTAGTTTTGGCGGTGATAAATAGGTATCACAACGGGTGAAATGTTTGTAGTGAGAAACTATTGCGACAATTTAAATCTTCATGGTGCTAACATGTGGAAACCAAAAGTGGGTTGTGGCAATAGCCTATTGCAACCTAAAAAAATACAGGCATTCAATTACAATATTCAAAACCATACGTATAATATGTAGATTCATAAAATTCATAATTCTCATAGCAAATATCCGTCAAATGAAACTCAAATGTAATTTAGCCATCCTATTTAAGTGCCAAGTCTAAATTATCTGTGATCTAGTGCCCAGTCGAGCTAGTTCTTTGGATCCTGCAATCAAGAAATCAAAAAAAATAGTTCTAGTTAATGAGTCCAACATAACATACGCCATACAATTATTCCAGCTCCATTGTTAAAAAGAACTGTCACCAGACTAACTGGGTAATGCTGTGTCAGCAAGCATGTAACTGCGGGATCAGAACAATTTTGCAAGTGTAAATGTCTAAAGCATAAGCACAACTACATGTACTAAAATCTTCCACTATTGATTTAAGTTGTGGCACAAGTACATGTACTAAAATCTTCCACTATTGATTACAAATAGTTACAGTTATGTTACGAAAAGAACAATTATAGGTGCGGTAACCACTGTCAATTGCTTTGGATTCATGCAAAAAAAGTCTAAGCAAACATAGAACCACACCTCATGGTGAAAAGTAAACATATTGCATGTCCAAAGATAAAGTTGTACTAGAGGAGCGTCAATTAATTTGGATCGGAGGGAGCAGATTGAATGCTACCTTGAACTTATCCATAGAACCAGCTTCTGCATAAGCCTCAGCAGCTTTTGAGGCAGGTTCTTGTAGACCAAGGACTGGGCAACGAGGGTCGTCAGCACCTGCATGGTAATTGATGAATGAAGCTCCAGCAACAAGAAAAATGCTCAATTAACATTAATTTTTAAATGAAGGGTTAACAACAGTTCTGGCTCAACCATAAAATCATAAGACAAAAATATATATTGAAGACTGGAAGCCCAGCCCTGACAAGTTCTCATTGAACTCATAAAAGTGAGAGACTTTTGAATATGTTGGGTCATGCAATAACTATTGGACGAAGCAGAAGCGCTCAATAAGAAATATGATAGGTTTTACCATTTAGGAGGAGTGGACGTGGTGCAATCGGAGGAACTAAGTAGGGAGCATCAAATTGTGAAGCCATAGCAGGTGCTATTTTGTCCCAAACCTGATAAAAATATGTCAATACAAGATCGTGAAACATTTACAATGGAACAATCAGAAATAGATGTCAAATAAATCAGATAGTCACCTTTTCACAACCTCTGCATCTATTTCACTCTTCCCTGAATCAATTCTTGCTTCTACAGGAAAGACAAAATGACATAGATACTTACATGTAAATGTTCTGAACTGATACAATATATATCAGCTGTGATCTATATTTTTCAATGGTGTGTGCCCAATCTTAGAGGATGCATGGCATCTAACATTCAAATAAAGGCTTAATGCTATCAACTCTAGCTTGCCACATGTCATTATCTATTGCCCATTGAAATCCCTGTAGCCACCACAAAGAGCATTGCTTTACTTATATGGGACAAATCACAAAACTATATGCACCCATATCGATAAAATTACTGTTGTGTGTACCTGAACACCAATTATTGGAACAACAACACTGTACCGTGTATCCACAAAAATCAGCAAACAATGCATGCATTCCTGTATTCAGCTCCAAATAAAAAGGACAAGTTTTCTAAAAGTGAAGTCTGTGTATTAATTCAGTATCATGATGTAATCATGATCTATAATACCTCCGAGTGATTCACCAGCAATCCCTATCCTAGAGGGATCGACATCATCCCTTGCACTAAGATAATCTCCAAGCTTTATCAAGTCCCACACTTGCATATGTTCCTCAGCGAGTATTGCAAAAAAATAGGCCCAACATATTTTGAAGTATGATATACCAAGTCATACAGTAGAAGACAATCATAAGGAGAGAACCAGACCAAAAGAATAAATCTAGAATTCAACTGAAGTGCCAACCCAGATAGTGTAGTTATAGCACCAGTACAGCTGGACTAACAACAACAACAGTGGTAATCCAGAGCTAATACTTAATCAGAAATAATTCCAATGCAATCCCTTGTTAACCTTCCCAAGCTGCCTCCACAAGGCCGCTCTATAACTCGTCAAGATATCACCACCACTATGTGCTAGCTTTGCTTCCTTTCGGAGGATTAAAGAACAGATTCACATACATCTCTCATCATTTTAAGTGCAACTGGCTTATCAGTCACATTATTAAAGCCTAACTTCTCAATGAGCTGCTACAAAGACAACACGCCGGCAATAGCAGATATTCTTCATACCATTGTTGCTTCACAATTAAAATAAATATTGGTAGTTTTTGGTTTGATTAGTACTCATACACATACAATTGCAGAATTATGTAGAGCATATGTGAATACTAACATCTCATATTGAACTCCTCGTGGCCTTCTAGCTCTGGGTGTCACCATCACGATCACCCATCGTCTTCATCATCCGACATCTTCACAATAAAATCAGAGTAAGAAACATTGTAGTCATGAACTACATTATGCGAAATTATCAAAAACAAGAGATATTACATTAGCAGTGCATGGCTCCTCCATGGCCGCCCGGGGGAGGGGAGCCAGGCGACGCCCGCTGGCTCGACTTTACCCAAACGTAGGCACCGCCAAGGGAGGGCGCACTGGCCGGGGTTCGCGGTGGGCAGCACGGGGGGCGGGGCGCTGCCGAGGGATGTCACCCTGTGACACAGTGGACGAGGCGAGCGGGCGGCGCGCTCGCGAGTATCCCGCAGCAGACGAGGGGCGGCGGCCGTAGGCTGGGGTCTTCGGCAGCGGGCGACGGCGACGGGCTCTGACAGCGGGCAGTAGGACCGAGCGGCCGGGCGAGCGGGCGGGGTCGCGCGGGTGTCGGGCAGCCGAAGGGGCATGCGGCGGCGAGCGGGCATGGCCGAGGACACGGAGACGCGGCCCGCATCGGCGGGCCCGGAGGAGAGGGAGGAGGGCGAGATCGAGGACGACGGCATCGCGCAGCGCGCTGGGCAACCGCCGCACCCGCTGGACGACGCTAGGATTTCTGGACGTTCTAGGATGGGAGTAGATCGAGAGAAAGAACAACCTGAACCCGGGACGAGAGCTCCATATCTAATCGCCGGTGAAGACGCCGTGTGATTTGGTTTAGAATAGTAATCATGGGTCGTTAGGAAGGGTCTTTAGCGGCAAGATAAATACTTCCTTTTAGTCTGCATATAAGATTTGGTCAAAGTCAAACTTCGTAAAATTTAACCAATTTTATAGAAAAAATATTAGCATCTACAATACTAAAGCTATATGGTATGAAAATTAATTTCATGATGCATCTAAAAATATTGATTTCATATTATGAATCTTGATGTATTTTTCTATAAACTTAGTCAAAGTTAACAAAGTTTGACTTTGACCAAACCTTATATGCAGACTAAAAAGAAACGGAGGGGGTACTTTATTTTTTTGGTGGGAACACAAAATATTGGCGCAAACTACAGGAAACCAAAATTATGTGGTGGGAAAGTAATTCTTTTTGGAGGGATGTTTAGAATAATTAAATAAATTGGAAAAAATATATTTCAAAGCAATATGAGATATATATGCTGCTAAATCGTCTCACGATCGTCATCTTCCCTCCGAACTAGATCAGGGAGATTCCCGATGAAATTATCCCACATTCGTCATCTTCCCTATGTCCGGCGGTAGGCGGCGTGTGGGAAGCTCGCATCCATGGCGGGTGGAGAGGCTCGAGCTCACGGGCGAAGGTCGGGAAGAGGGACAACGGAACTGCTTGGTCAGCACCGAGGATGGAGGAAGCAGACGACGGGAGCCATGGCCGACCAGGAGCGGCGTGCAAGGTCAGAGGGGCGGCTCGCCGACCGGGGCTTGCCACTCGGGTCAGGACGGCACGAGCTGCAGCCTGGTTGGGGTGGCCATCACGCGAAAGTAGGGGTCGCGACCGGTGCTAGCGCGTTGTCGTCGGACGACCCGATTGAAGGTACAACCAGGTTTGCACTACAATTTTGAGAATCATCAGCAAAAACTTGGCTAGTTTTGAACTACAACTCACAGAAACCTCATGTGGCCCTCACATTAAAACTACTAGGTAATGCTCTTGCCTTGGAACACAAGTACAAATGTGATGGGTTGGTGAGACAGTCGATCTATGTCAGTCTCGATCTCACATTTTAATCTTGAGATGGGGGTGATTTCAACATCTTTCATCTTACCGGGTAGTCCATGGAGGGTTCCTCCGCGCTAGAATAGGTCCAACATAATCATGTCATTTTTGTTTCAACGAAAAACATAAAAAATCAACTATGTAAATTAACAACCAATCCAATTTTGTTTTTAAGATCTGTTGTGTTAGCAACGTGTTGTTTCATCGTGGATCTAGAATTGTGTATCTTTGTTTACTCCCTAGTTGCCATGACAAAATTGAAACTTGGGATATATGTTAAATATTTGTGCCCTCGCCCATCAGATCCGTCTTGCATCGGATCCACGCACGAGGGGGTGAAGGGGCCTTGGCGCCGCTGCCGCTGCCGCTGGCCAGGCTTCACCCGGTCACGCCCTCTGGCAGCGACAGGGGAGGGGAGGAGCAGACGGCAGGGCACTGGGAGGTCCCTAGGGATCCCTCCCGTCGTCGTCCGCAGCTCGCGCCACCTGGTGCTTGGGACCACAGATCCGGTGAGATCACCACTGCTACCAAGACCCAGCACACCCCACCACCGGAGGCCACATCCGTGTCATCCATCTCCCAACGTAGCCGCTAGGAAGCCGGATCGCGCTGCCGCGACCCACCGCATTACAACGCCCTTGTCGGTCAGATCCGTCCGGCATCGGATCCATGTGCGAGGGGGCGAAGGAGCCCTGCCGCCGACGTCCTTGTTGGAATATCATGGTTTAGTTGCTATATCCACTTCTACTGGTATAATTGATGCCACCGTTGTAGTTTAATTTTAAAAAATCATCAAATTTGAAAACAGTTCTTCAAATTTTAAAAAAAGTTAATCAATTTTAAAAAGTTCATTCGTTTCGAAAAAAGTTCATCAAATTTTAAAAAGGTTCATTGTTTTTTAAAAAGTTCACAAATTAGAAAAGAACATCAGTTCTGAAAAAAGCTTCACGAATTTGAGTAAAAGTTGATGGATTTCAAAAAAAGCTTCATCGGTTTTAAAAAAATTCATGAATTTGAAAGGAATCTGCACATTTAGGAAAAATGATAAAGAAAGAAAAAAAATAAAAACGGCAGGAGAAAAAACCACGAAATGACAGAACAAATAAAAGAAGTAAAAAAAAGCACATATATCACAACCGATGGGATAGCCTAGTGGTTTGTGTTCTTTCCTTTTGTACGGAGATATCATCGGATCGATCTTGTCAGCTGCACTTTTTTGTGAGTTTGACAAAAAGAAATACAAAAGTATACAACTACGACCGGATCGATTCCGTCAGCTGCACTTTTTTGTGAATTTGACGAAAAGAAATACAAACTTATACAAAATTATAATACGAAGACCGGATCGATCCTGTCAGCTGCACTTTTTTGTGAATTTGACGAAAAGAAATATAAACTTATACAAAATTATAATACGAAAAAAAACAGATACAAAAAACGCAACGGACCAAAGTATACAAACATATACGTCTGCTATTTTAAACGAACGGCGCAATGGAGCAGCGGCCACTTGAGGAACGGGCGCACTCTGTGCTTCTGCGCTGGGCCGGCCCATCTAAGGTGAGCCCTTCCTCGAGCGCAGTTAACTGCTCGCTCAGTCCCCCCTCGACGGTTTTCACTTTTCCAGAAAAACAAAAAAAGAGAAAAAAACGCAAAAATATAAAAACAAATAGTGATTTAAAAAAGTTCACGGTTTTTTTAAAAAATGCTCACAAACTTAAAAAAAATCTTGATTTGAAAAAAAGTTCACCGATTTTGAAAAATGTTCATCGAAATAGAAAAAAGTTCATCAAATTTGATCAAAATGTCATCTATTCTTTTGAAAAAAGTTCATTGATTTCCAAAAAAAGTTCATTGAATTTGAAATAAAGTTCATCAATCTGGAAAAAAGTTCACAGAAAATGAAAAAAGTTCATTATGTTTAAGAAATGTTCGTTCTTTTTTGGAAAATAAACAACAATATGAAAGAAAAGAAAAGGGAAATAAAAACCAAACTAAACTAAACCAGAAAGAATAAAAAAACCCGGCTTCAGCGAACTGAATAAGGAATAAGAGGTCCAAAACCCGGCTTAGTTAGTGGCAGAAGAAAGAAGTCTCGAGTTCGAATCCCGGAAGGCGCATGTGCGTTTGGTTTTTTGTAAATTTTCTTCTCTGGGAAGACTCCTTTTTCGCAAACAGGGGATATACACGTTATTAAAAACTAAGGTTTTTTTCGTAAAAGAACATGCAACAATATTTGTAACTAATGCAACGTCACGTAGATGTTGCAATATATTTTTGAATATTGCCACGAATAATTATTCTGTTGAAATACCTAGCACGCAACGAAATTTGTTTGTCGCAATACCGCTACCATATTGCAACGGCGATACGGTTTGTTGCAATATGAGGCCTGTATTGCAACAAAGTTAGTATTTATAGCGACGGAACTACGTTACGGCAATATGTGCGGCCTATTACCACAACCGGAGAACTTGTGGTAATATTGCGTTTTATTGCAACAAAACGTAGTTGTAGCAATAAATTTTGTTGCAGTAGACCAGAATCCTTGTAGTGATAAAGAATGTAGCAACATCCATACTTCCCTAGCTCCAAAAATTATAAAAGAAAATTCCCACTGTAGTAAATTTATCAGATCTTAATATTCAAAAGGTTTCAACATTTTATTATATTCTGACTTTTCTAGGGAATTATTGCAACAGCGGTAAACTTCCTGTTTTCAAACAGCAACATGAGGACTTGTAAAATAGGCATAGTAAAGGCTATCAATGCCACTTTTATTGAAATAAAAGATGCAAAACATTGTTCTAAATAACATCAAGCAAATTCAGACAAAATAAATTGAGGCTCCAAGCAAAACACATATCATGTGGTGAATAAAAATATAGCTCCAAGTAAAGTTACCGATGGAAGTGGACGAAAGAGGGGATGCCTTCCGGGGCATCCCCAAGCTTAGGATCTTGGCTATACTTTAATATTACCTTGGGGTGCCTTGGGCATCCCCAAGCTTAGGCTCGTACCACTCCTTGTTCCATAGTCCATCGAATCCTTACCCAAAACTTGAAAACTTCACAACACAAAACATAACAGAAAACTCGTAAGCTCCGTTAGTATAAGAAAACAAATCACCACTTAGGTACTGTTGTGAACTCATTCTTTATTTATATTGGTGTAATATCTACTGTATTCCAACTTCTCTATGGTTTATAAACTCTTTTACTAGCCATAGATTCATCAAAATAAGTAAACAACACATGAAAAACAGAATCTGTCAAAAACAGAACAGTCTGTAGTAATCTGGATCAAATGTATATTCTGGAACTCATAAAATTCTCAACTAAATTTCTGGACCTGAGGAATTTATCTATTAATCATCTGCAAAATTCTCAACCAAATAAAAATTGCAGCAATTCTCGTGATCGCTAAAGTTTCTGTTTTTGACAGCTTGATCAACAAGACTTTCCCCTAGTCTTCCCAAAGGTTCTACTTGGCACAAACACTAATTAAACACATAAAACCACATCTAAACAGAGTCTAGATGAATTATTTATTACTAAACAGGAACAAAAAGCAAGGAACAAAAATAAAATTGGGTTGCCTCCCAACAAGCGATATCGTTTAATGCCCCTAGCTAGGCATGATGATGTCAATGATGCTCACATAAAAGATAAGAATTGAAACATAAAGAGAGCATCATGAATAATATGACTAGCACATTTAAGTCTAACATACTTCCTATGCATAGGGATTTTTTGAGCAAACAACTTGTGGGAACAAGAATCAACTTGCATAGGAAGGTAAAACAAGCATAACTTCAAAATTTTAAGCACATAGAGAGGAAACTTGATATTATTGCAATTCCTACAAGCATATATTCCTCCCTCATAATGATTTTTAGTAGAATCATGAATGAATTCAACAATATAACCAGCACCTAAAGCATTCTTTTCATGATCTACAAGCACAGAAAATTTACTACTCTCCACACAAGCAAAATTCTTCTCATGAATAATAGTGGGAGCAAACTCAACAAAATAACTATCATGTGATTGAAAATTAAGATCAAGATGACAAGTTTCATGGATATCATTATTCTTTATAGCATACAAGTCGTCACAATAATCATCATAGATAGCAACTTTGGTCTCATAATCAATTGGAACCTCTTGCAGAATAGTGGAATCATTACTAAATAAAGTCATGACCTCTCCAAATCCACTTTCATCAATATAATCATCATAAATAGGAGGCATGCTTTCATCATAATAAATTTGCTCAGCAAAACTTGGGGGACAAAAAATATCATCTTCATCAAACATAGCTTCCCCAAGCTTGTGGCTTTGCATATCATTAGCATCATGGATATTCAAGGAATTCATACTAACAACATTGCAATCATGCTCATCATTCATATATTTAGTTCCAAACATTTTATAGATTTCTTATTCTAGCATTTGAGCACAATTATCCTTTCCATCATACTAACGAAAGATATTAAAAAGGTGAAGCGTATGAGACAAACTCAATTCCATTTTTTATAATTTTCTTTTATAAACTAAACTAGTGATAAAACAAGAAACTAAAAGACTCGATTGCAAGATCTAAAGATATACCTTCAAGCGCTAACCTCCCCGGCAACGGCGCCAGAAAAGAGCTTGATGTCTACTACACAACCTTCTTCTTGTAGACATTGTTGGGCCTCCAAGTGTAGAGGTTTGTAGGATAGTAGCAAATTTCCCTCAAGTGGATGACCTAAGGCTTATCAATCCGTAGGAGGCGTAGGATGAAGATGGTCTCTCTCAAGCAACCCTGCAACCAAATAACAAAGAGTCTCTTGTGTCCCCAACACACCCAATACAATGGTAAATTGTATAGGTGCACTAGTTCGGCGAAGAGATGGTGATACAAGTGGTATATGGATGGTAGATAAAGGTATTTGTAATCTGAAAATATAAAAACAGCAAGGTAACTAATGGTAAAAGTGAGAGTAAACGGTATTGCAATGATAGTAAACAAGGCCTAGGGTTCATACTTTCGCTAGTGCAAGTTCCCTCAACAATACTAACATAATTGGATCACATAACTATCCCTGAACATGCAACAAAGAGTCACTCCAAAGTCACAATAGCAGAGAACAAACGAAGAGATTATGGTAGGGTACGAAACCACCTCAAAGTTATTCTTTCCAATCAATCCGTTGGGCTATTCCTATAAGTGTCACAAATAGCCCTAGAGTTCGTACTAGAACAACACCTTAAGACACAAATCAACCAAAACCCTAATGTCACCTAGATACTCCAATGTCACCTCAAGTATCCGTGGGTATGATTATACGGTATGCATCACACAATCTCAGATTCATCTATTCAACCAACACAAAGGACCTCAAAGAGTGCCCCAAAGTTTCTACCGGAGAATCACGACGAAAACGTGTGCCAACCCCTATGCATAGGTTCCCAATGTCATGAAACCCGCAAGTTGGTCACCAAAACATACATCAAGTGGCACGTGGTATCCCATTGTCACCACAGATATCCACGGCAAGACATACATCAAGTGTTCTCAAATCTTTGAAGACTCAATCCGATAAGATTACTTCAAGGGGAAAACTCAATTCATTACAAGAGAGAAGAGGGGGAGGAGAAACATAGGATCCAACTATAATAGCAAAGCTCGCGATACATCAAGATCATGCCAAATCAAGAACACGAAAGAGAGAGATCAAACACATAGCTACTGGTACATACCCTCAGCCCCGAGGGAGAACTACTCCCTCCTCGTCATGGAGAGCACCGGGATGATGAAGATGGCCACCGGAGAGGGATTGCCCCCTCCGGCAGGGTGCCGGAACGGGTCTAGATTGGTTTTCGGTGGCTACGGAGGCTTCTGGCGGTGGAACTCCCGATCAATCTTGTTCTCTCGAAGTTTTAGGGTATATGGAGTTATATAGGCAGAAGAAGCACGTCAGGGGAGCCATGAGGGCCCCACGAGGCAGGGGGCGTGCCCCTACCCTCATGAGCTCCTCCTTCCTTCCTTGACGTGGGGTCCAAGTCCATCGTGTGGCTTTCCTTCCAAAAAATAACTTTTCTAGTTGATTTCATTCCGTTTCGACTCCGTCTGATATTCCTTTTCTTCAAAACACTGAAATAGGCATAAATCAGCAAATCTGGGCTGGGCCTCCGGTTAATAGGTTAGTCCCGAAAGTAATATAAAAGTGGATAATAAAGCCCAATATTGCCCAAAATAGTAGATAATATAGCATGGAGCAATCAAAAATTATAGATACGTTGGAGACGTATCAAACTTGCTCAGGGTTTAACATGATATAAGATTCAGAACTTTCAGATAGTTCAGGGAGTTCAGTTATCACCACTGAAGATATATCAGGCTCCTAAGGAATAACAGTAGTGACAGTCATCAGGCACTTCTTGGCAGGTCCATGCTCCTCATCCACACATAATAGAGAGAATTCCTTATTTAACATCGTGTCTAAATTTTATGCCCTATTTGACATCCACAAATAATTTCTTCCCTATCTAACAACGAGTCTAAATTTTATGCCTTTTATAACACTTTTGTCCATTTTGAGCCAAAATGACACCTGAAAAGACTCTTGTGCCCTCAAGTGGTATGTTTATGTGCGCGTGTGTGTTGTTACGTGCGTGCGCGTGTACCTGTACGTGTGTGCCACTGCTGAGTGTCTGTGTGTGTGCGTGTGTGTCTGCTACTGCATGTGTACGTGTGTGTTTGCTAGTGGGTGTGTAGGTACATGTGTGTGTGGGCGCGCGTGCTGTTGCGTGCATGCGTGTTTATGCATTTCCAAAAGGTATTAGGTGTATTTGTTCTACCTATCTGACTCCTTAATTTTTTCCCTGGTCGGTCTACGGTAAAGATAAAAACGGCCCACGAATGGATTGCCTAACAAAAGGCCCCACCAATGCAGCATGGTGATTTCATCTCTTCTCCAATTTTCACGCATGCAATCATCGGGCAGATCCGCATGAAGTTGGGAGTTCCACAGGAGAAAATATCATTCTCACGTGAGATGGAGAGGAATCCCATGCATGCAGGGAGATAGTTAAGGGCATGTACAATGGTGGCATATGGATACATATGCCCCATGACAAAAAGTAATTTGAGGCATTTACATAATTTTTTTCTCTCCAATGCAAGGTATCACTAGTAGGCCTCATTAAGAAATAGAAAATAAAGACTCTAATACACATGCATCTCTACTTTTCACTCAACCTTTTCAGCTTTTATCACTGGACCACATTTTCTCTCTTTAAGCACCTGCCTCCTAGAGAGGATCCCGCTTCCCTATCCGAACCTACTTTACGTCATATCCGATCCTACATGGCATGTGAGGCATCACCTTGACGCTATGCATTGTACATGCCCTAAGGAGACAGTGGGGCCGTGAGTAAGCAGGAAATAAATAACTAGCTTGTTGCTACGTGCGTATGTGCTGCTACGTGTGTGCTACTGTCCTCGCACTGATGCTATGTGTGTGCTACTGCCATGTGCACACACATACCACATGAAGGGTAAAAGAGTCTTTTCCGATGTTATTTAGGCTCAAAATGGACAAAAGTGTCATAAAAGGCATAAAATTTAGACTCGTTGCTAGATAGGGAAGAAAAAGTTTTTCAGTGTCAAATCAGGAAATGAAATTTAAGATAGTGTTAAATAAGGAATTCTTTCCACATAATATCTGGCATCTGGTACTAACAACATCATATCCTGAGAGCTGATCAATAATGTTAGGAGCGGCAGCCATAATTTTGGACATCATGTCGTGCATTGCAATGAAAGCATCAGTGGCTTCTACTGCAGGCTGGTTGGGTTGATTCTGCTCAGGGCTTAGTGGGGGAGTGTGAACCATAGGAACGTCCTCATTGTTTTCATCAAGGGCATGATGGGTAGCTGACGCAGCCTGATGATTATCCTGGTCTTGGAAGTCCGCATCATGCCAAATTCCTCCAAACGGGGCAAGGGGCATAGGATGCATCACACCATCAGGAGGTATCGGATCCTCATCTCCTCCCATAGCTCCAAGAAGATCAGATTGCAGTATGTAAACAACACTAGTCCAGGATTGCCCATGGCCAAAGTCATCTAGACTCTCACGGATAACATGACTGACAGGAATATCTAACAGATCAGGAACTCTAACTTTGACCAAAATACGAGCTCCATTAGACATGTCTCTGTTCCAAACTAAGAACTTAGCAAAACCACTGACAGATTCCCTAACTTTATCCGGTCTCCAAGCCTCCAGAGGGTAATTCACCATCATAATCCAAGCATCGTGTGAGAAGGTGCGGTCTCTGTGATTAATACCTCTATCATGAAAATAACTTTGGGGATCGAATCTCCAACGAAGTAGGGACTGTTGGCGATGGCGATGGCAGTGTCGATGTCGCAAGCGTGCTGAAACCTGACGAAAGCAGCCCCCATCCCGCACCTAGAGATCTCAGCAATACGAAAACCACGCTCGTGGTCAAGAAAATGACGTATGAGCATGGCATCCATATCGAACTGGAGAGGATCAGGTGGTGGAGCAAGGGAGATGATGGCCCAGTCCCCGGATTGGACTAGAGGCTCACCGCCAAGGAAGTGGTAGGTACGTCGTCGTCGATTGCCGTCAGCTTCCATGATGGCAGTACCAGGAGGGAGGAGAGGGATCGGGTCGCATGGGTAGGTGGCCATGGCGCTGGAGGAAGTTGAGGAGGCGGTGGAGAACAATGGCGGGGCAGAGCAGGGATAGCTAGCGAATAGGGGGTTTGGTAGGTTGGGCGGTCGAATAGAGGAGGGGGTGGGGTTTTGGGGAGACGAGTCGTCAAGCGCGTTATTGGTATCTGGTAATGGGTTGGTAGGTAGGTGGGATTTGACCTGATATACGGGAGGATTGCGTTTGGAGTTATAACAAAAACAAGATATATGGCGATATCGATAACAACTACGGCAACGGAATTGATTTTTGCAATCAGCACGTAGATGATCATGAGATAAACATTTGCCACAAAATATTAAATGCTAAGAAAATTGAAGATGAGGATTGGTGGTGGTGGGGGGGGTTGGGCTATGTGGTTGGGTTGTCCATGGGCTGAAAGTGGTTGTTGGGCCATCATCTGCAAAGGGATGTCGCTGTTGTGGGCTAGGTTGTTAGGTTGATGGGCTAGGTTAGGAGAGCTAGAATTTTGAATCGTAACCATCGCGCCCGAATTTGGCTTGTGATCCGAGATGGGAGTGGGATTGTTGGCAAAGGTTGGGGTATGGCACGTCGGCGGCGTAGAATTTGGACGGCGGCCAATTTGAACAGAGTTTGCACCGGTGAGCATGCGTCGAGGAGATCTGGTGATTGTAGTCCATTCGTGATCAAGTTCGTATAGCCATGAATTGAATTCTCTAACCCAAGCAGGACCACCGAAACCCCATAGGTGGAAATAACAAGAGAAACTAGGACACTTAAAAGATCTAAGTTGGTAGATCATAAATCCAAACGCCTTAGAGATCATAGAAAATTTATAAACTTGCCCATGTAGATGGTAGACATGACGATCAGATGGGGATCCACCAACGCATGCCTCAAGCGCAAGGCTAACGTGCTCAACATTGAGGGGAAAGGTGGATTGGCCAAAGGAGACAACAAGATGAAATGCATCACTAGGATCGAGGCAATGAACAGGAGTAGAGAACCTTGCTCTAACCTTGTTGGCGAGTCCCACACCCGGGGAGAGATCCAGGAGGGGAGGAACCATCTTGGCCGGAGAAGATCACGAGGAGGGAGAGCCATGGATCACCGGAGGAGTCGCCCTTGGAGTCGCCAGGGAGGGGAGGTGAGGTGAGAGACACATCTCTCAAGTGTGGGAGATACAACGCTGGGAAGAAACCCTGCACACTTTGTAGCTAGTCCAGGAACACCAGATAAACACAAACCAGCAGGAGTAGGGTATTACGCACGATTTGCGGCCCGAACCTGGATGAGGTTCTACCTCATCATCTACTTCCCAGACCCACATGTTAAGAGATCCTACTCATGCAATGTGTGAGGGTTGAAACTAATGCATAAAAACTGGGTGATAAAGGGGTATGATCAAAGTGTTACTTGCCTTGCTGACGATCTGCAAATCATAAAGACTCGTAGTAGCACGCTTCGCACTCCGGGTGTTCTATCGCAAACAAACAATAGCATACATAAGCAATCAAGCCATGATGCACGGATAAAACTCAAATAAGAAGATCTAACCAGAAAGTTCAACTCAAGAACTCCGGTTTGCAAAAAGAATCAAATCAAACGGAGCAACGAAACTCAAACTACGAAAGAAACAAGATCCGATTACTAATCTGGACTAAAGTCAAATTTTGTAGTATCAAAATCTTGTTCAAGTTGGTTAAACAAAAAGAGGGCTTCGAGACGACGATCTAGGCGCTTGTTTCACCTGATTTGGATAAACGAGCGAAAAGATAAACTAAAACGAAAAACAGGGCAGAAGTTGCGATCGAAAATAATCGCGGAAAACCCTGGAAAAAGAAAAACTGACGAACAGGCTAACGAACGAATGTTCGCTGTCTGCGGCTAATGGATGAACAACGTTCATTAAAACGAACGTATGGACGAACGTCCGCTATTTAGCTAAACCGAGAAAAACCGAAACAAAACCGATTCTAAAAAACGAGATCTAGATTTACGAAATAAAACCGATCGGTTTTTTTAAAAAAACTAGCGGCTACCTTGTGGAATGGGACGGCGGCGGTGGCGTACTCCGGCGGCGGGGCAGCGGAATGGGGCGGCGGCGACGCAGCACAGCGGCGGCTGGCGCGGGCGGCGGCGGCTTAGGGTTAGGGTTTGGGGCGCGGGGCGGCGGCTGGGCTCGGGTGGGCTGCGGGGTCGTGTGGCGCGACTTATAAAGGGGCTGGCCTGGGGAGTCCTGGCCGGTTACGGCCCGGAGTCGGTTAGAACTTTTTTTTAAAATATTCCCACACGCAGAAAAACGATTAAAAGAAATACTAATCGGACTCCAAAAATCCTGAGATAAATTTCCCCGTCCTCTAAAAATATAGCGGACAAAGTGAACATTTATTTGGGCCTCTAATGCAAATTTTGAAAAACGAGCATTTTTCCTAATTCGAATAAAATAGCAATAAAATCCAAATAAAATATATAAATTGATTTTAATATTTTTCCTCCAATATTTCATTTATTTTGGAGAAGTCATATTATCTCCTCTCATATAATTTTAATATGAAATATTTTCGGAGAGAAAAATTATTAAAACCACGGTGATCCTTGTTTCGATATTTGAGAAAATTCAAATATGAAAACAGTGAAATCCTCAACTCTCTCCGTCGGTCCTTGAGTTGCTTAGAATTTCGAGGATCGCAACACGAAAATGCAATAAAGTATGATATGCATGAATGACCTATGTATAACATTCCAAATTGAAAATTTGGGATGTTACACATAGCTTTGTAAGAGGAAGTGTTTCCTTTTGAGCGGACTTCTAGTGCTGGTTCTGTCATGCAATAACAGCCAGAATTTTTTTTGTGCCCGATTCTACTTGCTGCTTTCCATAAATCTCTAAATAGGCGATGCACATCTGAGGACCCCATCATCTGCTTATACATTTTACTGATAGAGAACAGACCAGATTTCCAGACATAGTGCCAAACATCAACAATATTACCAATCTGCTGGACAATTGGTGCTAATTCATTAAGTTGTTGGAAAGCAATGGCTAAAAGAGGTGTGAGAAAGTCTTCCAAAATATCAGCTGAATTTTTCAGATGTGCCACTAAACACTGGTTAATTATTAATTGCAAAGGAATGGAGCTCAGTGTATTCCTCAACTAGAGGCTTTTGAAGCCATTTGTCTGTCCAAAACAACATTGTATCTCCAGTCCCAGTTGTACAAAAGCAACCTCCTTAAATGTAGGTATCAGTTTCAGATGTGCTTTCCACCAGAAAGAGCCCTCAAGTCCGTCCTTAGGTGGTGTGTCTGAATAGTAAGTTTCCCATAACAGTTTTACCCAAGGAAAGTTCTGTTTGTTAAAAAACTTGTGAAGGTATTTGATTAGCAGGGCTTTATTGTGCACCTGAATATCAAGAACTCCTAGCCCTCCATGAGATTTGGGCTTGCAGACAGTTTCGCATGAGATCATAGCTTTTCCAACTTCCTCGGTTCCATATTTCCTCCAAAAACAATGCCTGCGATATTTTTTGATTTGATCAATTACTCCCACTGGAAGGGAAAGACAACTCATGAAGAAAGTTGGCAGGGAAGAGAAGACTGATTTGATGAGTTGTAGTCTTCCATCATAAGAAATTAGAGTGGAACATCCAGATATTCTTCTTTCAATTCTTTGCAGCATGGGACTGAAATATTCTATCTTGAGCTTGTTGATACTGAGAGGAAGCCCTAAATAAGGAAAAGGAAAGGTTCCTTCCTTACATTATAGGATATTTATGATGTTATGCATGTTGTGAGATGCCACATTGATTGGAATTACAATTGATTTGTTGTAGTTGACTTTAAGCCCATTTTGTGCTTCAAAGTGTGCTAACAGATTTTTTTTATCTGCATCAGTTGTCTGTGATCAGCAGGTAGAACCACAATAGTATCATCAGCATATTGAATCACTGGAAAGTAAGGGCAACTGTTGACTTGCAGTGGGGCGGATAGAATCCTATTTCTCATGGCCTCATTGATAATTGATTGAAATTAATCTGCAGCCAGCACAAAACGAAGTGGAGAGAGGGGGTCCCCTTGTCTCACTCCTCTTTTGTAGTGAAAAACTTTCCCAGGAATGTCATTCAGCATAACTACAGAGGTGGCAGATTTGAAAATCATATCAATCCAATTTATCCATTTTTCTCCAAACCCCTTGCCTTTGAGGATATCCAAAATAGTCTGATGCTCTATCAAATCAAAAGACTTTTCAAAGTCCAGTTTTACAATAATAATTTCCTCCTTTCATTGATGGCATTGGTGGAGATATTCAAATGCCCAGGCCAAACAGTCTTGGATTGTTCTTGATTTGATGAAACCATATTAATTGATGTGTACTAACTAAAGGATAACATTCTGCAGCCTGTTAGCAAGAAGTTTGGTGATGATTTTGATGAAGCAGTTCAGAAGTGATATTGGCCTGAAGTCACCAGGCAGCATGGGGTTATCCTTTTTGGGAATGAGAGTAATGTATGAAGATTTAATGCTCTGCAAATTAATTTTCCCATTATAGAAATCCTAGATCATGTCATAGAAATCCCCAGAAATGATGTGCCAACAAGATTTTATGAAGGCTCCATTAAATCCATCATGTCCAGGAGCTTTATCAAGTGGCAATTGTGCCGCCACACCATCTATTTCTTCTTTGAAAAAAGGCTTCTCTAAATCCTTTAGATTTCCATGTTTCTAAAGAAGAATGTTTAAAGGAAAGGCTTCATGAGTGGGAGTTGTTGTGCTTAATCTTTCTTTGAAAGCTCTCCATGAAACAACAGCCTTTGCCTGGTGCTCTGTTGCCTCTTGACCAGCCTCATCTTGCAGTGTGCTAATGTGATTTTTCCTATACTTAATCGTGGCCTTGGCTTGAAAGAACTTGGTATTTTCATCTCCCAATTTAACCCATCTAATTTTTGCTCTCTACCTCCAGTATGTTCTCTTAAATGACAAAATCTTCAGATTGTGTTCACTTATAATGCATCTTCCATTCCATTCTTCATTACTTAGAGGTCTGAATTCTTCAATTATGTCAAGCAGCAGGATGCAATCATTGCATGCTTTGATGATGGCAGAGAGATTGGAGAGCTTTTTGGACCAGATTTTGAGCCCTTTCCTTAACCTCTTGATTTTTTTTGTAATTCTCTTGGCACTATCATGTTCCTGCACATCTTGTTCCCATATGTTTTGTACAATCTCTTTAAATTCACTGTGCTCCAACCAGAAGTTTTCAAATCTAAACAGGTTTGATCTTGGAATGTTTGTACCAATCTTGATCACAC
The DNA here is from genome assembly GCF_003073215.2 of Triticum urartu. Classification (NCBI taxonomy): domain Eukaryota; kingdom Viridiplantae; phylum Streptophyta; class Magnoliopsida; order Poales; family Poaceae; genus Triticum; species Triticum urartu. The sequence continues at coordinate 558,521,605 of NC_053027.1, read as the reverse complement.
AGGGAGAATGGTGAGAGATAGGTTTTGAGAGAGCAACAGCTTGAGTGTTGGGGTATGAAAGTGTCCATGCTTCTGAAGAGAAGATCCAATCAATTTTTTCAAGCAAGGGAGTCTCTTGCATATTACTCCAAGTATAACTTCTACCTTTCATTGGGATCTCCACTAACCCAAGGTTACTGATTGCTTCACTGAACTACAGCATCTCAAGAAAGTTTCATCCCTCTTTATTCCTATCCTGAGGATATCTAATATAATTAAAGTCTCCCAAAATTAGCCAATTGACATCATCACGGGTCTGGATGTTATTAAACCACTCCAAGAATTCTAGTTTTTCTGCTGGCAAGCAAGGTCCATAGATATTGATCCAAGTACCAGGTCTCTCCAGAGTGTACTGAGGTAAACTGAATTGAGAGAGAAAATCTGTTTTCAAAAACTTTTCCCCCTCGAAGTAATTATCATTCCAAGCCACTAAACAGACCACCAGAAGCTCCCACAGATGGGGTGAACTCAAACTTATTAATCCTCTTTGGGCAGAAGTTCTTCATGTAGGAAGAATCAAAATTCTCCCTCTTAGTTTCTTGCAGACACAGAATAGAACAACCAGACTCTTCAATTTTATTGGAGATAGCAGTCCATTTGTCTTTGGAGTTAATCCCTCTAATGTTCGAATTTAAGATATTCCAATTTGTGTTCATTATCAAAGATGTAAATCTTAGGGAACTTCTGGTTTAAGAGCACAAGAGGCCACAAGCATAATGACAAGAAACTCCCAGGACCAACAAAAAAGGCAGATACTGTTAGTTCCAAATAGATCTCCAACAAAAGCCACCACATGCCATAAATCCTGGAGTACTTAGAGAAGCATATTACAAATTTGATCAAAAGGCAAAAAGTTATGTTCCAAAATGTTACAATCATTCCAGACATCATGTAAGTTCTGATCAACACTTATATCCTAGATCTTCAAGGCTTAAAGATGGCCATGGTGTTTGGTGCCTCATTGTGCCCTTCCTTGCTAACTTACACTTTTGTGCCTCTCTTCGTTTTCTGGTTGTTGAGGATTTCTTCAGTCACCTCCTTGGTATCCACTAAATGATGTAGATAGATTTTTAACATTTTGCCAGCAATAGGAGGTGGATCAGAGTGACATGCCATACAGTTCTTATTGACATAAGTTTTTTCTTAAATCCTTTACTTAATTCTTGCAGTCTAGTGCGTCTCCTTACCTCAGTGTCAACTAGAGGTGCCCCGTCCTTCCTTTTCTTTATGCTGTGGAGAGCACTGGTTGTGGAAGCATGTTCTTCCAGGGTAGGGGCCTGAGAGGAAGAATTCTTGGATTGTGGAGTAGAAAAGGTGGGCTCCACAGTAGTTCTCTCCTCAGAAGTGACCTGCATGTCACAAGGAGGCACTGAAGCTGAGATACAAGTCTCAGGAATCACAAAGATGTAAGAGTGGCTACTTTTTGATCCTTGAACAATGATGTTCCACATGTCAGATGTCAGGAAACCTTTGGCCCAATCGAATCTATCTGGGGAGATTAAAGCAAAAATAATAAAGTTTGTCCATTCTTCTAGTACATGGATCACATTCTCGGATTCATTCTTGGGTGCAAAATGTGCAGCCCAGAGTCTAGCACTCTCTCCTCCCAAACTACGAAGATCTTCTTGAGGAGATTTTATTACTGTGCTGCTTGCAGCCTTCAATTCAAAACCTGGAGGTGGACCCATGGAAGTAGAGTTATCTATAGAGGAATTATGCTCCGCATTTTCCATAATGGTACCCAAAACTTATTTCTGCTGAATATGGTCCTTTTTGGGGCATGTGAGCAGATCCTTCTCAGAGACAACAACCTCATTTATTTGTTCTGGTTCAACCACAAAAAAGAACTCCTGCTCCTCACTATTACTTTGAATAACATTCTCATTCCTTAAGTTAGATCCACCTGGGAGTAAAGCAAATTCATCAAACAAATCTTTTGCAAGGAGTTGTTTGTCTAATTCCTGATTATGATATGAGAGGTCCTTGGGTTCTAAAAACGCTGGCTCTGCAGCCAAAACTTCAACATGTTGCATTTGCATCTCTGGAACTCCAACATATTGGTCTGCCAAAAGAGGAACAACATTCTCAAGGAAATATGCCCTAGAGGCAATAATAAAGTTATTATTTATTTCCTCATATCATGATAAATGTTTATTATTCATGCTATAATTTTATTAACCAGAAACATAATACATGTGTGAATACACAGACAAACATAGTGTCACTAGTATGCCTCCACTTGACTAGCTCGTTGATCAAAGATGGTTGAGTTTCCTAGCCATAGACATGAGTTGTCATTTGATCAACGAGATCACATCATTAGTAGAATGATGTGATTGGCATGACCCATTCCATTAGCTTAGCACTTGATCATTTAGTTTACTGCTATTGCTTTCTTCAGGACTTATACATGTTCCTATGACTATGAGATTATGCAACTCCCGATTACCGGAAAAACACTTTGTGTGCTACCAAACGTCACAAGGTAACTGGTGTTAGGGAACGTAGTAATTTCAAAAAATCCTACGCACACGCAAGATCATGGTGATGCATAGCAATGAGAGAGGAGAGTGTTGTCTATGTACCCTTGTAGACCGAAAGCGGAAGCGTTAGCACAACGCGGTTGATGTAGTCGTACGTCTTCACGGCCCGACCGATCAAGCATCGAAACTACGGCACCTCCGAGTTCTAGCACACGTTCGGCTCGATGACGATCGCTGGACTCCGATCCAGCAGAATGTCGGGGAAGAGTTCCGTCAGCACGACGGCGTGGTGACGATCTTGATGTTCTACCGTCGCAGGGCTTCGCCTAAGTACCGCTACAATATTATCGAGGATTATGGTGGAGGGGGCACCGCACATGGCTAAGAGATCAATGATCAATTGTTGTGTCTATGGGGTGCCCCCTGCCCCCGTATATAAAGGAGCAAGGGGGAGGAGGTGTGGCCAGGCAAGGGGTGCTCCAGGAGGAGTCCTACTCCCACCGGGAGTAGGACTCCCCCCTTTCCATGTTGGACTAGGACTTGGGGGGGGAGGAGAGAAAGAGGGGAAAGGAAAGGGGGGCGCCGCCCCCCTCCTTGTACAATTCGGACTTGCGAGGGGGGGGGGAAGGGGCGCACGGCTGCCCCCTTGGTCCTCCTCTCTACTTCCTCCACTAGGCCCATTAAGGCCCATTAGGTTACCGGGGGGTTCCGGTAACCTCCCGGTACTCCGGTAAAATGCGATTTCACCCGGAACACTTCCGATGTCCAAACATAGGCTTCCAATATATCAATCTTTATGTCTCGACCATTTCGAGACTCCTCGTCATGTCTGTGATTACATCTGGGACTCCGAACAACCTTCGGTACATCAAAACATATAAACTCATAATGAAACTGTCATCGTAACGTTAAGCGTGCGGACCCTACGGGTTCGAGAACAATGTAGACATGACCGAGACACGTCTCCGGTCAATAACCAATAGCGGAACCTGGATGCTCATATTGGCTCCTACATATTCTATGAAGATCTTTATCGGTCAGACCGCATAACAACATACGTTGTTCCCTTTGTCATCGGTATGTTACTTGCCCGAGATTCGATCGTCGGTATCTTAATACCTAGTTCAATCTCGTTACCGGCAAGTCTCTTTACTCGTTCTTTAATACATCATCCCGCAACTAACTCATTAGCTGCAATGCTTGCAAGGCTTTAAGTGATGTGCATTACCAAGAGGGCCCAGAGATACCTCTCCGACAATCGGAGTGACAAATCCTAATCTCGAAATATGCCAACCCAACAAGTACCTTCGGAGACACCTATAGAGAACCTTTATAATCACCCAGTTACGTTGTGACGTTTGGTAGCACACAAAGTGTTCCTCTGGTAAACGGGAGTTGCATAATCTCATAGTCATAGGAACATGTATAAGTCATGAAGAAAGCAATAGCAACAAACTAAACGATCAAGTGCTATGCTAACGGAATGGGTCAAGTCAATCACATCATTATCCTAATGATGTGATCCCGTTAATCAAATGACAACTCATGTCTATGGTTAGGAAACATAACCATCTTTGATCAACGAGCTAGCCAAGTAGAGGCATACTAGTGACACTCTGTTTGTCTATGTATTCACACATGTATTATGTTTCCGGTTAATACAATTCTAGCATGAATAATAAACATTTATCATGATACAAGGAAATAAATAATAACTTTATTATTGCCTTTAGGGCATATTTCCTTCAGTCTCCCACTTGCACTAGAGTCAATAATCTAGATTACACAGTAATGATTCTAACACCCATGGAGCCTTGGTGCTGATCATGTTTTGCTCGTGGAAGAGGCTTAGTCAGCGGGTCTGCAACATTCAGATCCGTATGTATCTGGCAAATTTCTATGTCTCCCACTTGGACTAAATCCCGAATGGAATTGAAGCGTCTCTTGATGTGCTTGGTTCTATTGTGAAATCTGGATTCCTTTGCCAAGGCAATTGCACCAGTATTGTCACAAAAGATTTCATTGGACCCGATGCACTAGGTATGACACCTAGATCGGATATGAACTTCTTCATCCAGACTCCTTCATTTGCTGCTTCCGAAGCAGCTATGTACTCCGCTTCACATGTAGATCCCGCCACGACGCTTTGTTTAGAACTACGCCAACTGACTGGTCCACCGTTTAATTTAAATACGTATCCGGTTTGTGATTTAGAATCGTCCGGATCAGTGTCAAAGCTTGCATCAATGTAACCATTTACAATGAGCTCTTTGTCACCTCCATATACGAGAAACATATCCTTAGTTCTTTTCAGGTACTTCAGGATGTTCTTGACCGCTGTCCAGTGATCCACTCCTGGATTACTTTGGTACCTCCCTGCTAGACGTATAGCAAGGCACACTTCAGGTCTCGTACACAGCATTGCATACATGATAGAGCCTATGGCTGAAGCATAGGGAACATCTTTCATTTTCTCTCTATCTTCTGCAGTGGTCGGACATTGAGTCTTACTCAACTTCACACCTTGTAACACAGGCAAGAACCCTTTCTTTGCTTGATCCATTTTGAACTTCTTCAAAACTTTGTCAAGGTATGTGCTTTGTGAAAGTCCAATTAAGCGTCTTGATCTATCTCTATAGATCTTAATGCCCAATATGTAAGCAGCTTCACCGAGGTCTTTCATTGAAAAACTCTTATTCAAGTATCCCTTTATGCTATCCAGAAATTCTATATTATTTCCAATCAATAATATGTCATCCACATATAATATCAGAGATGCTACAGAGCTCCCACTCACTTTCTTGTAAATACAGGCTTCTCCAAAAGTCTGTATAAAACCAAATGCTTTGATCACACTATCAAAGCGTTTATTCCAACTCCGAGAGGCTTGCACCAGTCCATGAATGGATCGCTGGAGCTTGCACACTTTGTTAGCTCCCTTTGGATCGACAAAACCTTCTGGTTGCATCATATACAACTCATCTTCCAGAAATCCATTCAGGAATGTAGTTTTGACATCCATTTGCCAAATTTCATAATCATAAAATGCGGCAATTGCTAACATGATTCGGACAGACTTAAGCATCGCTACGGGTGAGAAGGTCTCATCGTAGTCAATCCCTTGAACTTGTCGAAAACCTTTCGCAACAAGTCGAGCTTTATAGACAGTAACATTACCTTTAGCGTCAGTCTTCTTCTTGAAGATCCATTTATTCTCAATTGCTTGCCGATTAACGGGCAAGTCAACCAAACTCCACACTTTGTTCTCATACATGGATCCCATCTCAGATTTCATGGCTTCTAGCCATTTTGCGGAATCTGGGCTCACCATCGCTTCTTCATAGTTCGTAGGTTCATCATGATCTAGTAGCATGACTTCCAGAACAGGATTACCGTACCACTCTGGTGCGGATCTTACTCTGGTTGATCGACGAGGTTCGGTAGTAACTTGATCTGAAGTTTCATGATCATTATCATGAGCTTCCTCACTAATTGGTGTAGGTGTCACAGAAACCGGTTTCTATGATGTACTACTTTCCAATAAGGGAGCAGGTATAGATACCTCATCAAGTTCTACTTTTCTCCCACTCACTTCTTTCGAGAGAAACTCCTTCTCTAGAAAAACTCCGAATTTAGCAACAAAAGTCTTGCCTTCGGATCTGTGATAGAAGGTGTACCCAACAGTCTCCTTTGGGTATCCTATGAAGACACATTTCTCCGATTTGGGTTCGAGCTTACTACTAGAAAAAGGGCTATAGATGGGATTAACACTAATGGCGCACCAGACAAGCGGTGCGCCATTAGTATATACTAATGGCGCACCACCTTCTGATACGCCATTAGAGTTGAAACTACTAATGGCGCACCTGGCACAGGGTGCGCCATTAGTATCAATTTTTTTTTTGAACTAGTGCGCCTGTCCAAACATACTAATGGCGCATCCAGACAAAGTGCGCCATTACTAGTTGTAACTAGTAATGGCGCACCTGTCGGAAAGTGCGCCACTAATGTTGTTTTTTTATTATATTTTTTATTCCCTTTTTTGCAAAACTACTAATGGGCACTGTTCCACCGTGCGCCATTACTAGTTGAAACTAGTAATGGCGCACTGTCACACAGTGCGCCATTAGTAATTTTTTTTGCAAAACTACTAATGGCGCACCACCATATGGTGCGCCATTAGTAACCTGGATTACTAATGGCGCATTTCGAGTTGGTGCGCCATTAGTAAGTGGGCAGCAACAAGATATTTTGGGGAGCCTCTCCTACCCACACTCACTTTCTCCCCACTTCATTCTCTCCACCTCCTCCTTGTCTCGGGTGCCTCCTCTTTTTCACCTCATATCCACCATAGATTCATTCAATTTAAGTGGTTAAATTACCTTGTTTTGATAGGTAAGTAATGGGGGAAGCTATATTTATGTTGTTCTCCCTACAACAATGTGCACATGCACTTTTTATGGCCTAGCTAGATCTATGTATGTTCGTGGTGTTGCATATGTTTGTGGTGTTGCATATGTGTTTGTGTTTGGAGGTGTACCGGTATTTGAAATGCGATAGTTGCCAATATTTTGCCGGAATGTTGATTCATTTCTGTTTCGGCGAGAATTTTGGCATTAAGCATTCTTTTTGGTCCTATTTTTAGGGAAGTCATGCCAAATTTTTTCTTGGTTCTAACATATCGTTTTGCTCTATCCCGCAGGCGACCATGGTCCGCATGATGACCGAAGGCATCGTGAATAGGTTTTTGAGTTCCGCGAAGGCCGAGATGCTTCAAAAGAACGAGACGGAGATAAGATGTCCGTGTCGAAGATGCAAGCTGAAGAGCCTTATTGCGGACTCGGAATCCGGGCAGGTGCGGGACCACCTGCTCTTGCGTGGTTTCATGGATGGCTATCGGTGGCAAGGTGATGAAGATGACTACGAAGTCGTCCATGGGGGCCGGGCAAGAAATGAGGAAGGGAAGCAAGACAACCACCGCGGCTCGGGCGGGCGAGAAGACGAAGAATCCCCAGGAGATGATCACGACGGTGATGCTATACATAGTCATCATGTAGAAGATGCAGGACATGATGATGAGGAAGATGCCGGCGCAGACGACGGGCATGATCATGAAGATGATGATGCCGGCAGAGCAGACGACGCTGGACCATCGATGGGCTGGGTGCAGGACCCTCATATTCAAGAGCTGCTTCTCAAGCAGACGGATAATGCAATAGCTGCCGCCCGAGAGAAAGCCAAGATGGATCAACTTGAGTTAGACACGGTCACTCCATTGTATGAAGGATGCAGGCCCGAGGATACCCGCCTAAAAGTAACGCTCATGGCTCTGGAGATGAAGGTAAAACACAAAATGACCGACGCATGCTTCGACGAGAACATGTCATTCTGGCACGAACGTCTTCCCAAGGGGAACAAGTGCCCGACCAGTTTGGAGGAGGCGAAGAAAATCGTGTGTCCTCTAGATTTACTGCACGTGAAATACCATGTGTGCATGAACAATTGCATCATTTATCGGGACGAGCACGTCTACCATATGTCCGGTGTGCGGCGTCACTCGATACAAGAAGAGGAAGAAAGCTCCTCGAAAAGTGGTGTGGTACTTTCCGATCACTCCTCGTCTGCAGCGGTATTTCGCGGACCCTAAGGTAGCAAAGCTCCTACGTTGGCACGCGGATAGGGAGGAGAAGAAGCGAGAAGATGACGCAAATGATCCGGAGATAGATAAAAAAGACAAGATGCTGAGTCACCCTAAGGATGCGAGCCAGTGGCAAGCGTTGAACTTCGAAGACCCAGAATTTGGGAACGATCCAAGGAACATCGTGCTGGGCGCGAGCACCGATGGAGTCAATCCGTTTGGCAGCCAGAGAAGCACACATAGCACCTGGCCTGTGTTTGTGTGGATGTACAACCTTCCCCCCTGGTTGTGCATGAAGAGGAAGTACATTCACATGAGTATGCTAATTGAAGGACCGAAACAACCAGGGAACGACATCAATCTGTATCTGGGGCTGCTAAAAGAGGAGCTTGACACGCTGTGGAAAACGCCAGCCAATACGTGGGACGCCGCAGAGAAAGAATATTTCCCTATGAGAGCCGCGCTGCTCACGACGGTGCACGACTATCTCGGTTACGGATATGTCGCGGGGCAGGTGGTCCACGGATTTTCTGGATGCGTCAGGTGCATGGATGACACAACGTATCGCCAGCTAGATAGAGATCCCGGGTCTTCGAAAACCGTGTTCATGGGACATCGAAGGTGGCTTCGCGACGATGACCCGTGGAGAAAACGCAAGGATCTGTTCGGTGGTGAAACCGAACCCCGAGGACGCCCGCGTACGAGGAGCGGCGAGGAAATAGACGAGCTGTTGAAAAATTGGAAAGACTGCCCACTGCCGGGAAAGAAGCAAAAGGCACCAGAGCCGGGAAAGAAGCGAAAGGCGCCAGAGCCGCTGCTGAAGGTATGGAAAACGAGGTCTGTTTTCTGGGACTTGCCGTACTGGAAGATCCACCGTGTGCCTCACAGCCTTGATGTCATGCATATCATGAAGAACGTGTGCAAGAGTCTGCTTGGTACCCTGCTCAACATGCCAAAGAGGACCAAAGATGGGCCGAAAGCAAGGGCAGACTTGAAATCAATGAGCATCAGGCAAGAGCTTCACACTATATATGATGATCATGATGATGATGATGATGAGGCGAACTAGGACACGGAAAGTCATCGCAAAGGCAAGAAGGCCAAGAAGACCGGAAATGACTACCCTCCCGCGTGCTTCACTCTAAGTCAGGAGGAGATCGAGCAGTTTTTCACCTGCCTCGTAGGAGTAAAACTTCCTTACGGTTACGCGGGGAAGATAAGCAGATACCTAGACCCAGCGAAGCAGAAGTTCAGCGGGATGAAGTCTCACGATTGTCACGTGCTGATGACGCAGATACTTCCAGTTGCAATCCGTGGGATCACGGACGTGCACGTCCGTGAAACCCTATTTGGCCTATGCAAATTTTTCGACGTCATCTCTCGGAAGTCTGTTGGCGTGAGGCAACTCAGAAGGCTACAGGAAGAGATCGTGGTGATACTATGCGAGCTTGAGATGTACTTCCCGCCCGCATTCTTCGACGTTATGGTGCATCTGCTGGTCCATATCATGGACGATATCATCCAACTCGGGCCGACGTTCCTGCACAGCATGATGCCGTTTAAAAGGATGAATGGTGTCGTCAAAGGATACGTTCGCAACATGTCACGTCCAGAGGAAAGCATAGCCAGGGGCTTTCTGACCGAAGAGTGCATCTCCTACTACACGAATTATCTAGGCATCGAGAACCCCATTGGTCTGCCCGTCAACAGGCACCTCGGCAGGCTCGCTGGATGGGGTCACTGTGAGGGTCGTCGCGAAATGCATGTCGACTTCGAGGGTCGACTCGCCGACTTTGAAAGAGCAAACCTAGTCGCGCTACAACACATAGACGTGGTCGATCCTTGGGTGGTAGAGCACAAAACCTTTATTAAGAAGACGTACAATGACCGAGGCCAACAGAGGACGGACGGAGATATACTCAAAGAGCACAACTCATGTTTCACACGTTGGTTCAAGCAGAAGCTTCTGTCGTACCCTTTACATGAGGATTCTTCCGCGGAAGAACAACTCATATTCGCCTTGTCACAGGGCGCCGAGCACAACCTGATGACCTATGAGGCGTACGATATCAACGGCTACACATTCTACACCGAGGCCAAGGACATGAAGAGCGATGGTTATCAGAACTCTGGGGTAACGATGGAATCCTACACCGGTAACGACAAGGACAGATACTACGGAAGGATCGAGGAGATCTGGGAGCTGAGCTACGCTAGAGAGAAGGTCCCGATGTTCCGTGTCAGATGGGCCAAGAGCGTCCTAAAAGAAGACCGGTATTTCACCACCATGGTTATACCCGAAGCCAAATCCAAGACCGCGGGCGCAAATGTCACCGCGAAAAATGAGCCATGGGTACTGGCTTCCCAAGTGGACCAATGCTTCTTCATTACCGACCCGTCAAAGCCCAGTTGTGTTGTCGTGAGGAGAGGCAAAAGGAAGATCATCGGAATGGATGGAGTAGCCAATGAGCAAGACTTCGACAAGTACGGTGACCCGAGGATCGAACATGACGACGATGATGAAGTAGCAGCATACACCACAAGAAGAAGCAGGACCACCCTACCTAAAGGACGTCCGTTCCACAGAAGAACTCCATTTGCGAAAAAGAAGGGCAAGAAGATTGTGAACAGATAGCTAGCTAAGATCGATTGTATTTAAATCGTAGCCTTCATTTCTCGATTGTATTTCATGGGCATTTTTTGAACTATCATGAATATTTTTAAATTTCATGGACACTCGATCTCGATCCCCCTCCATCTCGATCGCTATCCCACCTCGCCAGATCAGGTCCCCCTCGCCGCCGAGCACCCCCCGGTCCACTGGCCGCCGCCGCCGACCCCCGCACCCTCGATTCCCCTACTCAACCGCCGCCGCCGACCCCCCGCACCCCTCCCCTACTCAACCGCCGCCGCCGACCCCGCGCACCCTCCCCCGCTCCACCGGCATTACTGTTTGATTATGTTTTAAAAAAATTATTATTGTCTTATAAAAAAATATTACTGTTACTGTCTTATAAAAACATATTACTGTTATGATTTAAACTAGTTTAAAAAATTATTACTGTCTTATAAAAAAATACTAATGGCGCACCACGGTGAGGTGCGCCATTAGTATGGATGTACTTATGGCGCACCGGGGGGTAGTGCGCCATTAGTATTGTGCCATTGCTATAAGAAAAAAAATACTAATGGCGCACCACGGTGAGGTGCGCCATTAGTGTGGATGTACTTATGGCGCACCGAGGGGTGGTGCGCCATTAGTATTGTGCCCGGCCCCATCCATATTCCCTCCCCGGCCCCTCCCTATCCCCTCTCTCTCCCTCGCCCTCGCCCTCGATCCCCTTCCCCTCTCCTCTCCCGACGCCGCTGCCCCGCCGCCTCGACGCTGCCCCGCCGCCCCGACGCCGCCTCGACGCTGCCCCGCCGCCCCGACGCCGCCCCGACGCCGCCTCGACCCCGCCCCGCCGCCCCGACATCCTTGGTGGGAGCCCCTACATTGCCGGATTCGTCATCGTCTTCAACCTACAGTCACCGGCGCGTCCGCGACGATTGTCGCCGTTCTGCTGCTCCTAAGCCACCAACGGGCCATCGTGTGCCTCCTTGGTGAGGCACTCAACCATTCCCTTCTCCTTCCCGTGCGGAACCGCCGTCGTATTCGTCGCTCTGTTCGAGGCCGAAGCCATCGTCCGCCATGGCCACGGGCTCGTCGTGGCCGTGCTTTTTCCTCGCGTCTCTGGCCGCCCCAGTTCGCCCCCTCGCGCGTGTGCACCTGCCCACGGCCGCGCCCCGCCCGCTGCCTTGCAACAGCTGCTGCTGCGCGCGCCTGTAGCCGCCACTGCCGTGTCTAACAGCTGCTGCTGCTGCTAGACATTGAATCGTGCTGCTTCCTTCTTCAGTTAACCCAAGTGTCAATTTTTTTTCAGTTTCGTCAAAATAAAAATGTACAAGGAGTCATTCTGTCCAACTCTGCTGAAAAATAGTTTTCTTGAGTTTTGATCATCAAGAGGACTCATCTTGTAAACGAACTTGTGCTGATAGTTGCTGCTTGCATTAGCTACAGTTTCAAGTCTTGTGGTTGTGATTACTTGACTACCTTTTTGGTTTTCTGGAAACACACAGTGAATAATTTCCCATACTGATTCATCCCATATATCATCAATGACAAAGAAGTACCTAAAAAAGTTTAGCATCAAGCATGCACTCTGCTCTTTTGTGTGATATGGGACTTGGGACTTGGGAATTGGTTCTTTCTTACTACAGTCTTGCTGCTATAGTATGGCTCTGTTCTTGGTGGAGTACAATTTTGTATAAAATGAAATGCAAGGTTGCTGATACTGTAACCCAGATCACACAGATCAATTTTTTTTCAATTTATGCAACTGTAAGAGTACCAACCAGATTACACAAATCATTTTTGATCTGCAAGGTTGTTGTTGCTGTGATGGAGTAACTCTGTAAGATGGAGTACATGAGTACTATAGTAGTAACTCTTGATTAATTATGGCATTGTGTGTCATAATTTGCTAGGTTGCATGGCATGTGCTGGATGAAGCTTATGGTGTAGTATCTTAATTGACTGATGTTGATGAACCTTTCCTGTACATTTGGTTTGCTTGATTGCCTGGCATGAGCTAGATGAAATGATCTATTTATCCTGATGTGAAATGATCCATTTCTCCTGAAATGTTGATTAATTTCCGTTTCGGTTGAGAATGGGGTACTCCTAGGTCAAGAAAATTAGCAAAGGTCATGCCCAATTTTCTTGACCTAGAAGGTGCTCGATTCTCAACCGAAACTTTTATTTGTGAGCCTTGAGAAGATTAATTGGTTCCACAATGCAAGCCAACTTTTATTTCTCTTGCCTGGTTCCACTAAGATGTGTTATTGCAAGCTATTAATTATTTTTCAGTTGTGAGCCTTGAGAAGATTAATTTTTTCCTATATTGTAGCTTTAACAGTTTTCAGTGTTCCATCTTTCTAGTCTCCTATGTTGAATAGAGACATACAATTTTCAGTGTTAAATCAATTGTGTGATCTCTTTTTCTATGTTTCAAGGAGTGCCCAATACAAGTAAAGCAATTTGTTCTGATCAGTCAACTGTGAGTGAATCAGGATGTTGATTAATGTGAGGGATTCACTTGCTGCTCCACTATTATAATTTGGCAGCTCAAAACTATACGTAGTATGCTTTGTGTGGAGTTTTTTCTTCAGTTTTGGCCACTATTGATGTTTAATACTTAATACAAAACACATGATAAAAAAATGACTCGATTTACTATAAAAACTACCTTTTGGCCACTATTTTTTTATTTTTAGTAGCATGTTACCATTAAAATAGTGGTGAAAGTTTTGCTTGTTACTTAGAGTAGTATAAAAGACATTTTGGACCAAAACAAGTTTCTGGTATAGTTAGAAGACGCCTGACCCATTGCTTGGGCCTTGTATTGCAAGTTGATGAAATTCGATTTGTTAGTGACTAGCTAGCTCATTAATTTCTAAAAAGCATGCGATGAGCTAGAACCCAGACATCTATGCTATCTTACTCCATGAGCCTCTACGCAGACCAAATGTAGCCCAACATAGAATTCTCCTCGGTGTCGACAAACCCTAAATGATGAGACCATGATCTTGTTCCTTGACAATAACCAACTTTTTGACCAAACTTTGTTCCTATTTAGAGAGAAACATGGCCAACAACGATGAGGCCGGGGGTTCGGGCGTCAAGGCATTCTGGGAGCTGTCCCAGGAGATGGAGGAACAATCTCACTTGTATGAGGCCGCCGCCTTCCCCACCGATCCTGAGACCACTGATGGTACCGCCGAGAATGACCCCACTGATTCCACCACTGATGGTGCCGCCGAGGATGCCACCACTGATGATGGCGGCGCACGCACAGATGGCAGCCAAGCAAAGAGGCAACGGAAGGACCGGCGCCCGACCGTGCTCCGCACCCTCAAGGAGGAAGTTACTGAAGTGGACTCCGACGGGAATCCAACGGCGCCCGAACGAATAGTCAAGGGGTACTCGCTTCAGCTCGGGTGCATTCTCCGGAGCACCGTCTCGATCAACACCGAGAACCTCAGGCATCCTAACCGAGGGAATTTGTGCAACCTCCTATTCACGAAGCTGCACGAACGATACAAGTTCCCTGCTGAATTTGAAAACACAAGCCTCAAAGGGAATAAAGTGAACAGTGCTGCCCTCACGAAGATGAGCACGGCCCTGTCTACTTGGAAAAGCAATGTGAAGAGAATGATCGAGAAAGGTGAGAGTTATGAGAAGATCAAGGAGAAAAATCCTTCGATCACCGAAGATGACTACAACGACTTCAAGATCAATTGCTCGAGCACCGCAAGCTCCGAATCAAGTAAGTGGGGGTAAGAAATGCGGGAGCTGAACTTAGGGGAACACACACTCGGTCCCGGCGGTTACAGAGTGGCGGAGCCTATATGGGACAAGGAGGAGGCGGACCATGCCGAGCAAGGCCTACCACCCCTCTTCGATAAATACGGTGACAAGCAGACCAGGAACTTTGTCAGGGCCCGGTACAAGAAGGACCCGAAAACAAAGGAGCTTACCACGGATCCGAAGACCAGGGAGCTTGAGCTTGTTCTGGTAAGGAATACACCCCCGCGTAATTAGCTTCATATGGTTGCATTCTAATTAATGAAGCCAAATTTCTAAATGGTTCACATTCCTTCCGCAGGTGACTGAAAGCAGTAGCGCGGGGTCGACTAAGAGCTACCCTTGGGACACCACTCTAAATAGGGCGTTGAATGTAATGAAGAACAAGGATAAGCTCAGTAAGCCGACGTCAGCTGGTCGTGTGGCCGGCAAAGGCTTGTCGACGAAATGGTCGTCATACTATAATACTGGTGGGCGAAAGGAGAAAAAGACCAGCTCGGAAAGCCAGGCGCGCGAGGTTCAAGAACTCAGGGCACAGGTGGCGCGGATTCCGGAGATTGTCCAAGAGCAAGTCTAACAACAACTCGGAAGGACGATCACCGCCATTGTGCCTACCTTGATCCAGGGGATTAGTGCGTGGATTGCGGGCGGCCAACAGGGGCCGCCCCCGATTCCTAGCTTCACGGCCAGCAACTCGCAGAACGTGATGGCGGGGCCATTGGTGTCTCCGGCGGAGGCGGCATTGGTGTCTCCGACGCCGGCACGGGAGCTTAATGCACCCGGGTGTATGCCGGCCGACACCTCTGCAGCAAGCGCCCCCTCCGTCAACTGCACGCCCGCCGTTGGCGGTGCCTCGACATTAGCCGAGCTCGATGCCATCATCACGGTAACTAATTAAGCCTCTCTCGGCCGAGGACTTCATCTCCTTGCCTTTGACTGGGCATCCCTGACGCCCTACATGTTTTCGCAGGGCGCCGCCGACGTTCCATGCACTCTCCTCCACTCCGTGAACAACGAGTTGGTCGATGTCGCCAAGGGCAAAATCGTTCAACCGGGCAACCCCTTGTTCCACGGTACCCAGATGCCACCCAACTTGTTTAGGGTTCAACTGGTTCGGGTGCTGCCAGGCTGCGACGAGTTGTTACCTCCGATTCGACCCGTCGGGGCCGACGATGATGACGTGATGACCCTCAGCGCCTGCCTGAGCTGGCCCCTGCTTTGGCCGAAGAGCTAGATTCGTTTGGGGGCGGGGGACACCACCCCAAAGACAACACCGCCAGTCCTGCCGGCGCCAAGTCGGCCCCATGGCAAGACCGCCGCAACGGTGCCGGACATCCCTATGCCACTGGATCCAAACATGCATATGGCACAGGATCAGAACGACGACGACGACGATACATTTGCCAACATCGATCAGTACTTTGCCGATCATGGGTACGGTGGCGACTTCATGGGGCCTCCTTCTCAAGAACCCAACCCAACAAAAGACGTGCGCGATCTAGCTGGTACCGCGGAGAAGCCAAGTTGCAACAGGCGTCGTCTGCCGTTCAGCTCTCAGGAGACGCCTCCAGCTGCCGACTTCACCGAGCCTCAGATAGGCGAGGTGCGAAATATTATCAGCCCCAACACACTCAAGAAGGCGGTCTGTGAGCAGAACTCGGTCCCATTACAGGAAAAGAAGAAGGCACGCAAAAGAAAGACTAACAAGGGTGCGGGCCAGCCGGCACCGAGTACGATCCGTGCTCAGGACGGGCCACCTGCACCTGAGGATATCTCGAGGAGAGTGCATGTGGCGGGTAGGCCGATGCTACCGAGAAATATGCTCGATGCTGCAACCGGTGCTATGCGGAGTCTGCATGACAGTGTTCTTTCTTTGGAGAAGCGGCGTCTCGGAGAGAAGGATGTGGCATACCCGGTTTTCGCGGCCAAGGTGCCAGAGGGCAAGGGCTTTGTGGATAACTCCATCGGGGGTACGATCGTCCTGCGGTTTGATGACATCCACGCTATGTTGAACCTTCATCCGCTGCACTACACCTTCGTTCGGCTATTTTCGCTGAGTATGGAGATGCGGATCATTCGCGACAAGACCCCGGACATCGTGATAGTCGACCCCTTCTACATGCGTGCCAAGATCTTGGGCAGCGCTGGGGACCGGCAAGTCGCGAGTTCTTACCTCGAAGGTGTCATTCTGGCAAACCAAGATAAGGATAACTTCCTCGTGCCTTACTTTCCCGAGTAAGTCCTCCCCTCAACCGCCCCGTAACATATGAATTCTTAGATTTTGATCGTTTTTCTTTTAACATTCCATGTTTTCTGCAGTGACACACATTGCACGCTCATCCTCCTAAGCCCCAAATATTCCATGGCCACATATTTCGATCCAGACCGTCAGTTGAACGTAGACTACACAAATGTCAAGAAGGTTCTTGATGATGTTCTCCCCGGCTACGTCGAATCTGGAGGCACCTTCACCAGGCCTATTCGTAAGTACGGCAAGCACGTGTTCTCCCACAATACGACGTTTTGCTGCGTCAAGCAGCCAACTGGCGGTCAGAAGGGTGCCTACTACGCCATCCATCACATGCGGGCGATCGTACGGGACCATCATCAACTTCTGCTACCGAGTAGACTCAAAGATTGGGCCGCGAGCGTGTCGGCAATCCAGGACGCGGACATCAGACAAGAATTCTTTCGCATCCAGTCGGAGTTTGCGGAAATCATCCATCAAGATGTCCTTCGTACCTCGGGGCAGTTCTACCTCAGAAATCAACCGTCCAACAGTGAGATCGACACAATCCTACAAATGCAGGCTGACAACGCCCGTTGTTTCATGACTCCCACGATAGACGGCGGCTTCATCCACGCTCCGGTCCCTTGAGCCGAGTCGAAAACAGTGATGTTGTGTCTAGTTCTGAAACATCGATTGGCTCATATGTTGTAATTAAACTTTAATGAACTTGTAGTATGTCTCTTTGGTTTCGAGAGTCGTTCAACTTAGATGTAATCGATGCTATTAATGTTTTTCTTTTCTCTTCCGATCGTTCTGTTGCATACTTATATGTTGCTTATGTATTGTCTGTGAATTGGTACTAACGTTTCGTTTGGCTACTGCATAGCGATGTCGTGGTATGTCGTGTACAAGGGTAAGGTTCCCGGAGTCTACAACGACTGGGAGGAGTGTCGGAGACAGGTTCACCGATTCAGCGGTAACAGTTACAAAGGGTACACCACTAGGGCTGAGGCCGAATCTAGATACGCCCGCTATCTAGCGGGAGAGGGGAGGGAGCGTTGGAGGAACCGGATGAAGACGAGTTTCATCGTGATGATGCTCATTGTGATGACCGCAACTCTCTTCTATGTGATGGTAGTTTAGATGATTGATATCGACATGTAATGTGAAGACAAACTCGCGGTCTCGAGACTTGTAATATAATGTTCTATCTTTGTTCGGTCTTTTCAATTCGGAGACTAATATGATGAATTGTATTCGGAGACTAAAATGATGAATTGTATTCAGAGACTAATCTTCTATTTTATTCGATGAATCTGTTGTTGATGTGTGCTGTCTATATTTTGTCCAATTATACATTTTGTAACCTGTGCAAAAAACAGAAAATTAAAAAATAAAAAAAACTACTATTCATACTAATGGCGCATCACATCATAGTGCGCCATTAGTATGCCAAAGGATACTAATGGCGCATCATTAAGCAGTGCGCCATTAGTATGCCGAAGTTACTAATGGCGCATCCTGTTGTTGTGCGCCATTAGTATGCCAAAGCACCTGGGTATACATGGCCCCCTGGGAGGCATACTAATGGCGCACTGTTGTATATACTAATGGCGCATCTGAGGTGCGCCATTAGTATACCAGATACTAATGGCGCACCAGTGGTGCGCCATTAGTAAAATATACTAATGGCGTGGCACTAATGGCGCACCGCTGATGCGCCATTAATGGCCAAATTAGGTGCTCCATTAGTAGGCCTTTTCCTAGTAGTGAGCAGGACAAGGACACGCGAGGTTTATACTAGTTCAGCCCCTTACGGTGAAGGAAGGCCTACGTCTAGTTGGGTTGGTATTGCTTGAGGTTTCGATGACCAGGGAGCGAGATACGCTATGCCTGGCTCTCGGTGAGTTGTTTCTTGCCCTAAGCCGCTGGCGGGTCGTCCCCTTATATACACGGGTTGACGCCCTGTGGCTTACAGAGTCCCTGCCGGCTCATAAACAGTGTCCGGCTCGGCGACTAGTTACTTTTACCTTACAGTACAAGTTATACCATCATGGCGGTTTATCTTTACGGGCCTCAGAGTCGCTTGTGGGCCTTTAGGCCTTTTAGTGAACCGCCAGCTTCATGCCTTGGTCTTGGGCTTCTGATGAGCCTCTCTTTGCGTAACCCGGCCCCTCCTGGACGGCTTACACAAATAGTTATATCCCCAACATTAGGCCCCAGATTGATTTGAACCGGTTCATGTCAATCTTTGGAAAACCTTTTGAACTGGTCTTTAGTCTTCTGTCTTGTGCAAAAGTTTTAACCCGCCGTGACATCATCATCTGGATCCGGGTTAAATCATCGTGACGTCATCTTTCAGAAAACTCATTTTTTATTTTGTCATATCTTTAACGGATCTCTGCCTTTACTGACCCTCCCGAAAATCGAGGCGTCGGGGCCGCTGGATAATGATGTCTTGGTCTCCTCGTTTCTCGCGCCGTCTCAGTCGGCCCTCCTTATAAATAGGCGCGACCTAGGTCTTTTTCATTTCCTCCGGTCGTCTTCTTCCTCGCACTCCCTTTTCTGCCGCTCGAGCTCCGCCGCCGCCACCGTCGAAACCGCGTCTTCACCGACTCAGGCCGCTGCATCACCCTGTTTCTTGATCAGAGAACGACGGCAACCCTCCGCAGTTCTTCCACATCGGTGAGTTCTCTTTCCCCCCTTTCTCAGATCTGCATTAATACTGTCTCGAGTTCGTCGATGTTCATCGTCGCCTGACGCAACCTCCACTAGTTCTTACCTCTAATACCTTGCTCAGATCGTAAAAACCACATAGAACTGTTGCGGAGGATGTTTCGTGCTTATTCTGTACGAAAACAGATCTCATTTCCTTGTTTTGGAAGCCCTCCTTGAGTATATGAACTTCCCTGTACTGTTTTAGGTCTAGAAATTTTTCCTTTCCAAAGCATCGTTTGATCCAAAATAATAATTGCAATTTGTGACACCTGTTTGCTCCATACTTAGCCAAAAACTGCCAAAAACTGCGTCTGTTGACTCTGTTTCCGCCATAGTAGTTCATATGTCCGGTTCAAAATAATACCGGCTGTTAACACCGCTTGCCTCTGGCGACTTAAGAAAACCTTAATCATCTTTAATACCTGCAGTTGTTAAACATTATCACATAGTTACCTGTATGTCATTAGGCCCCTTCTTAAGCCGCCATCTTAAATAACCCAATAATGCTTATTCTCCGGGTTATAATAAACCGGAAGATTTCCTTTATCTTGTTGTAGGCTTCAATTTACACAATGGCACCCAAAGCTGTCAAACCCCCAGTGACCTGCAACTGGGTCGAATCCACCGTTACAGAGAGCTCTTTAGCTGGGTTTGTGAAATCCGGCCATCTGCCCCAAAAGGAAATTATGTCCTATCGTGCTCCTAACCCATCAGAGGAGAAACCTCAACCCAAAGAAGGGGAGGTAATTGTGTTTACGGATCATATGAACCGGAGCTTTGCCCCACCCGGGTCAAAATTCTTCAGAGATGTTTTGCATTTCTTTGACCTCAGACCTCAAGACATCGGGCCCAACTCCGTGTCGAATCTCTGCAACTTCCAAGTGTTTTGCGAGGTGTACCTTGGAGAAGAGCCAAATTTGACCTTGTTCAGAGAGCTATTTTATTTGAACCGGCAAAATGAACGTGCCAATGGGCCCAGTCTGGAACTCGGTGGCATCTCGATCCAGCGGCGAAGAGACTGCCTTTTTCCTTATGCAGAACTGCCAAGCCATCCAAAAGAGTGGAATCAAACATGGTTCTACTGCCAAGATACCTCTCCGACTGGTGAGAATTCGCTACCCGGTTTTCGCGCTCTGCGCTTAGAGTCCAACCACCCATTGGCTGACAAATTATCTCCCGCTGAACGTATTCCACTTGCCCCCACCATAAAGAAGATTAAGGCTCTTTTGGGCAATGGTTTGGACGGCATTGATTTGGTCCGGACCTGGATTACCTGGCGGGTGATTCCATTAATCCGCCGACCCGGCTTAATGTGTACTTATTCAGGGGAAAAGGATGACCCGTTGCGTCACAGCCCTGCTGATTTACCAGATGACACGGTCGAGGCTATGATCCAGTCACTGTTGAAAGAGGGGACTGTGGTGAATAATACCTTCAGCTTACTCCCCTTCTGTAAGAACAACCCGGCCCCCGCAGTAAGTCATCAGCCTCAATGATCACCTTTTATTATGTTTACCTTATTTTTACTCATACCCCCTTATAACTCCTTACAGGCAAACGACAAGTTCTGGAAAGTCCCGTATGATCATGAGGCGGCCAAACAAGCCCGGGCAGCAAAGAGGGCCGAAAAAAGAACCACCAGGCCTTCTACTTCAAAGAAAAGAAAACCAAGTGCTTCAGAGATGTTCCAGCTCGATGACTCTGATGATAACGAAGAAGAGGTAACCTTTCAACTTCCCTTACTCTTTTATCATTACCTTACTAACATTATTCTTCTTTTCAGGAAGACACGGGGAACAACCAACCCGTCGAGGAAGAGGTAACTATAATCACCTCCGACTCCGAGCTTCGGCCGCGTCAGAAAATTCGAAGAGTAACCCGGAAAGTAAGATTTTCACACCCTTTGGCTTTCCAAGATCCTGACTTTCTTTTGAAGCAACAACAATTTGAAAGCCGGAGGCAGACCCGGACCAGCAAGGATGCAGAGCTCTCCTCCGGCTTGCCTGACACAACCCGGAAGCGTCGGACTGAGGTTATCTCCGACTTATCCCCTTTTTTACCTTTGGCGGGTCTAATCCGTCAACCTCTCAATTCATCTGACTCCAATTATCAGGATACATCTCCTTCATCCGGCGAGTCTATGCGGTCAAACATGCCGGCTTTTAAGACTGCCCCTGGGTAATATCAATTATTTACCTTACGTTTTTCCTTCATCATGTTCCTTTACTTATTCTTCCGCTTTGTCCATAGTGTGCAAGTGAAGCCCAGGAAGAAAACGAAGAAAGATAAGCCGGCCCAAGACCCTGTGGTGACTGAATCGGAACTGGGCACAGCTGCTCCCGGCTCTCCCACACATCAACCGCCATCTGAACCAGCTCAGGATACTTCAGTACCAACTTCTGATCCACCTGCTGAAGATATTCTTGATGGTTCTGTTAACCCGGAAGAACCTAGCCCGGTTAAAACGGCTGACCCAGAAGTGGAATTTCTCAAGGCTCAATTCGTTGAACCGGCCAGGCCCACTGTCCTTGCCAAGTGTTCGGCTAAAGAGGAGTTGCTAGAACGCAGGCCAAGATGGATATCACCGACTGTACTCATTTGAGTATTGGAGAGATCGTCTCGGGCTACATCAACCAGGTGCAAAGCAGCCGTGATCTGGAGATTGACATGGTGAAGCAAATACAGCAAAAATCTGAGGTATAACTTACGCTTCCTTACTTTCAATCATACTTACCGTACCAGCCCCCAAGTCTATTGCTTATGAATAAATATGCTGTAGACTTAGAAATATTGTTAGAGCTGCTTGCCCGATTTAAAGAAGAAATATTTAAACCAGCTGTAACACAATACCTTCGACTTGCGATACACATTAGCCCCCAAGTGCCAAGCATCTTTGCTTGCAAAATGCTTGGGACTTTAATATCCAGGACCGGCTTAATAATTTAGAAAGCTTCAATACACATTAGCCCCCAAGTGTCAAGTATGTTTGCTTGCAAAGTGCTTGGGACTTAAAATTATTTATCATGATTCTGACTGTAACCCGGGATAATGCAGGCCACCATAAGTCAATTTGAATCGGAGATTGTTGACCTTAAGAGCCGCCTGTCAGCCCAGGAACTTGAAATTCAAAATGCCAACTCCAAGTTTGAATTCAGCGTCTCTGAACAAGAGAAGTTGAAGAAGAATTTTGAAGCGGATAAGAAAATCTGGGCTGACGAAAAAGCCTTACTGGTGACCCGGGCCGAGACAGCAGAAGCATCACTTGCAGAAGTAAACACCAAACTATCCGGCTTAAAGGATCAGATATCTCAAATGGTCTCAGCAATCTTTGGTAAGTATCAATATATGAAAACTTAAATACTGCAAACCTTTCGTTGATAAATACCTTAATTCTTCTCTCCGGTTTACCTTATGCTCTTTAACAAAATAGGCCCCAGGAGTACCAACCTTAAGCAAAATATGTTGATCAAGCTGAAGGCAGTGTATACACTGGTGGAACAACTTTACACTGGGTCACAACGTGCTCTGGCCGTTGTGGCTTTATCTAATGACGTTCCTTATCTCCTTCAAGATGTGCTGAAATGGCTTGCCGTACTCCCTCAGCGGGTTCAAGAGCTAAGGCGGGCATCCGCGAGAGCCGGGGCTATAGCAGCGTTGAGCTGGGCTAAAGCATGGATTCCAGAACTAGACCCGGCCGACATCGCTCTTGGATACCCGAGTCTAAACGAGGATGGCACCTTATTTGACGAGGCAGACTTTACCGCCTGTGTAAAAGACATACGCCCGGTGGCTACTCTTATTGGGAATGACACTGATCTGACCAAATATCAGCCGGGTTACGATAGGGAGAACCGGAGGATTCCAACACCTCATTACCATGAAGTCATCCTGGTTCCTCCAACTCGTAAGCACACTTTTGCCCCTAACGTAAACCCAACTGGTTTAATCGATGATGAAGCTGAGTTTGAGGCCTTGAGTGGCATTGACTGGGCCTCATCATCCTTCCAGGACAAAACAGCCGGCGGAGAGGCGGAGAAGGATAACCCAGAAGCTTCAGGTCAACCCCAAGAGTAAATTGCCAGGCGCCACCTGCTTATGTCGTTGTAGAAAAACAATGCCGCATCATTCAGACTCGGGGAGTCTTGTAATAGAGTAGAAAATACTTTGAGTTTTGTTATGCCTTTGCGCATGCTTATGGCCCTTAATACTTGCATAAGCCGCCGTCACTATGCACTTCGTAGTTTATATGAATCTGTTATGTCCTTGCAGAAATGTCTTGCATTGCCCTACACATAAGACAAACAGAAAAAAAAACCTTGGCGACTTATCGCTTTGAGGGTCACATAAGCTTCTGATAACCCGGAATATACACCAAATAATTACAGGAAAACCAACTTATGATTAAACTTAATAGACGTAATCATAATGATATACCTGTGATGCTTACGGTTACTTTTCCGGTTTATATAAGCCAATCCCTGAGGGTAAGTTTAACTCCTGAAAATTGGCACATAAAAGTTCACCTGGTACTTAACAACCTGATGTAGCCAATATTAATCCTGGAGGATTGCAATGTACTCCATTGTATTTTCAACAGGGTCGCAAGATATCCAATATTGATACTTGTAAAATATGATGAACAAAATTCAAGGGTTTCTGATTCGAATATGATCAGTGAACCGTTCCAAAGGGGTTGAGCTAAGATTCGGATACGATCTGTTAGCCCCCAGTGGCTGTGACGATGCCGATCAAGTGGGTATCGACAGCTATGTTCTCTTTGGTTCGAATACGACCTATGTTTGAATAGGAAGCCCCCAAGTGACCATAAGAGTTGTTTAATGACGCTGATTCGAATACGATCCATGTCAGACCCAAAGGGGTTAAGCTATGATTCAAATATGATCAAGAAGCCCCCAAGTGGGTTTGGCAGTATGCCGATCAAGTGGGTATCGACAGCTATGTTCTCTTTGGTTCGAATACGACCTATGTTTGAACAGGAAGCCCCCAAGTGATCACGGCTAGATTCAGATATGATCATAAGCCGGACCCAAGGAAAGCCAGATTCAGATATGATCATAAGCCGGACCCAAGGAAAGCCAGATTCAGATATGATCCGCTTCTCCTTGGTTATCTCCACCACCTAACAAAGAAAACACATAAACCTTTTTTGGGAGTGGAAAAAAGGACAGAGGTCCTGCTTTATTGCTTTATGTAATATACATAGTATAAATATACACACATTAGAGCCGGTGGCTCAAGTATAATAAGGCCGAAGATGAGCAATATTCCACGGCCGACGGGTCTCCTCCGACTTACGTGAGTCTTTGTGCTCTCGAACATCAATAAGGTAGTATGACCCGTTGTTCAGATTCTTGCTGACCACAAAGGGTCCTTCCCAAGGAGGGGATAGCTAGTGCATGTCAGATTGATCCTGAATGAGTCAGAGAACTAAGTCGCCTTCCTGAAAGGTTCTGGACCTAACCCGGCGGCTGTGGTAGCGGCGCAGGTCTTGCTGGTAAATCGCCGAGCAGGCTATTGCCAAGTCTTGCTCTTCATCCAATAGGTCAAGTGCGTCTTGCCGAGCCTTTTCGTTGTCTGCCTCAACATAAGCCGCCACACGGGGTGAGTCATGATGGATGTCACTTGGCAGGACCGCCTCTGCACCATACACCATAAAGAAAGGCGTGTAACCCGTAGATCATTGGATTGATACCCCTCAAGATTTCTTGATTAGCTCGTTCTGCTTGACCATTGGATTGAGGATGAGACTGTTGGAAATATGCTCTAGAGGCAATAACAAATTAGTTATTATTATATTTCCTTGTTGACGATAACCGTTTATTATCCATGCTATAATTGTATTGATAGGAAACTCAGATACATGTGTGGATACATAGACAACACCATGTCCCTAGTAAGCCTCTAGTTGACTAGCTCGTTGATCAATAGATGGTTATGGTTTCCTGACCATGGACATTGGATGTCGTTGATAACGGGGTCACATCATTAGGAGAATGATGTGATGGACAAGAGCCAATCCTAAGCATAGCACAAGATCGTGTAGTTCGTATGCTAAAGCTTTTCTAATGTCAAGTATCACTTCCTTAGACCATGAGATTGTGCAACTCCCGGATACCGTAGGAATACTTTGGGTGTGCCAAACGTCACAACGTAACTGGGTGGCTATAAAGGTACACTACATGTATCTCCGAAAGTGTCTGTTGGGTTGGCACGAATCGAGACCGGGATTTGTCACTCCGTGTGACGGAGAGGTATCTCTGGGCCCACTCGGTAGGACATCATCATAATGTGCACAATGTGACCAAGGAGTTGATCATGGGATGATGTGTTACGGAACGAGTAAAGAGACTTGCCGGTAACGAGATTGAACAAGGTATCGGGATACCGACGATCGAATCTCGGGTAAGTACAATACCGCTAGACAAAGGGAACTGCATACGGGATTGATCGAATCCTCGACATCGTGGTTCATCCGATGAGATCATCGTGGAACATGTGGGAGCCAACATGGGTATCCAGATCCCGATGTTGGTTATTGAACGGAGAATGTCTCGGTCATGTCTGCATGCTTCCCGAACCCGTAGGGTCTACACATTTAAGGTTCGATGACGCTAGGGTTATTAAAGGAAGTTTGTATGTGGTTACCGAATGTTGTTAGGAGTCCCGGATGAGATCCCGGACGTCACGAGGATTTCCGGAATGGTCCGGAGGTAAAGATTTATATATAGGAAGTCATCATATGATCACCGGAATAATTCGGGGGTTACCGGTATTGTACCGGGACCACCGGAGGGGTTCCGGGGGTCCACCGGGAGGGTCCACCTGCCCCGGAGGGCCCTATGGGCTGTATGTGGAGAGGGACCAGCCCCTTAGTGGGCTGGGCGCCTCCCCCCTAGGGCCCATGCGCCTAGGGTTTGGGGGAACCCTAAAAAGGGGGCGCCCCCTTGCCTTGGGGGCAAGGCAACCCCCCTTGGCCGCCGCCCCTCCTCAGATTGGATCTGAGGGGGCCGGCCCCCCCTCTCCCTTGCCCCTATATATATGTGGGGGGTTGGAGGGCAGCCGCACCAAAGTCTTGGCTCAGCCCTCCCCCTCTCCCAAGTCCTTCTTCTCTCCCGTGGTGCTTGGTGAAGCCCTGCAGGATTGCCACGCTCCTCCACCACCACCACGCCGTTGTGCTGCTGCTGGATGGAGTCTTCCTCAACCTCTCCCTCTCTCCTTGCTGGATCAAGGCATGGGAGACGTCACCGGGCTGTAAGTGTGTTGAACGCGGAGGTGCCGGTGATTTGGATCACGACGAGTACGACTCCTTCAACCCCGTTCTGTTGAACGCTTCCGCTTAGCGATCTACAAGGGTATGTAGATGCACTCTCCTTACCCTTGTTGCTGGTCTCTCCATAGATAGATCTTGGTGACACGTAGGAAAATTTTGAATTTCTGCTATGTTCCCCAACAGTGGTATCAGGGCTAGGTCTATGCGTAGTTTCTATGCACGAGTAGAACACAAAGTAGTTGTGGGCGTCGATTTTGTCAATTTACTTGCCGTTACTAGTCTTATCTTGATTCGGCAGCATTATGGGATGAAGCGGCCTGGACCAACCTTACACGTACGCTTACTTGAGACCGGTTCCACCGACTGACATGCACTAGTTGCATAAGGTGGCTGGCGGGTGTCTGTCTCTCCCACTTTAGTTGGATCAGATTCGATTAACAGGGTCCCTATGAAGGGTAAATAGAAATTGGCAATTCACGTTGTGGTTTTGGTGTAGGTAAGAAACGTTCTTGCTAGCAACCTATAGCAGCCACGTAAAAAACTTGCAACAACAATTAGAGGACGTCTAACTTGTTTTTGCAGCAAGTGTTTTGTGATGTGATATGGCCAAAGGATGTGATGAATGATATATGTGATGTATGAGATGATCATGTTCTTGTAATAGGAATCATGACTTGCATGTCGATGAGTATGACAACCGGCAGGAGCCATAGGAGTTGTCTTAATTTATTTATGACCTGCGTGTCAACATAAACGTCATGTAATTACTTTACTTTATTGCTAACCGTTAGCTGTAGTAGTAGAAGTAATAGTTGGCGAGACAACTTCATGAAGACACGATGATGGAGATCATGGTGTCATGCCGGTGACGATGATGATCATGGAGCCCCGAAGATGGAGATCAAAAGGAGCAAAATGATATTGGCCATATCATGTCACTTTTGATTGCATGTGATGTTTATCATGTTTATGCATCGTATTTGCTTAGAACAATGGTAGTAAATAAGATGACCCCTCATTAAAATTTCAAGAAAGTGTTCCCCCTAACTGTGCACCGTTGCGAAAGATCACCGTTTCGAAGCACCACGTGATGATCGGGTGTGATAGATTCTTACGTTCACATACAACGGGTGTAAGCCAGATTTACACACGCGAAACACTTAGGTTGACTTGACGAGCCTAGCATGTACAGACATGGCCTCGGAACACAAGAGACCGAAAGGTCGAGCATGAGTCGTATGGCAGATACGATCAACATGAAGATGTTCACCGATGATGACTAGTCCGTCTCACGTGATGATCGGACACGGCCTAGTTGACTCGGATCATGTAATCACTTAGATGACTAGAGGGATGTCTATCTGAGTGGGAGTTCATAAGATGAACTTAATTATCCTGAACATAATCGAAAGGTCTTCGCAAATTATGTCGTAGCACACGCTTTAGTTCTACTGTTTAGATATGTTCCTAGAGAAAATTTAGTTGAAAGTTGATAGTAGCAATTATGCGGACTAGGTCCGTAAACTGAGGATTGTCCTCATTGCTTCATAGAAGGCTTATGTCCTTAATGCACCGCTCAGTGTGCTGAACCTTGAACGTCGTCTGTGGGTGTTGCGAACATCTAACATACACGTTTTGATAACTACGTGATAGTTCAGTTAAACGGTTTAGAGTTGAGGCACCATAGACGATTTCGAAACGTTGCGGAACATATGAGATGTTTCGAGGGCTAAAATTGGGATTTCAGGCTCGTGCCCATGTCAAGAGGTATAAGACCTCCGATGATTATCTTAGCCTGCAAACTAAGGGAGAAAAGCTCAATTGTTGAGCTTGTGCTCAGATTGTCTGAGTGCAACAATCATTTGAACCAAGTGGGAGTTGATCTTCCAGATGAGATAGTGGTGTTTCTCCGAAGTCATTACCACCAAGCTACTAGAGCTTCGTGATGAACTATAACATATCAGGGACATATATGATGATCCTTGAGATATTCGCGATGTTTGACACCACGAAAGTAGAAATCAAGAAGGAGCATCAATTGTTGATGGTTGGTGAAACCACTAGTTTCAAGAAGGGCAAGTGTCGGTGTACTAGAGTAGGGGTACCCTAGTATCCCGAACTTGTGCACGGGCAGTCGCAGCATCCCGCGACAAGGCTTGCCGGGCGACCACCAAGGTCCTCCGTGGTTCCTCTGGGCCATTCAAGAACAAAGTATTTAAGCCACAGAGACAAGACCCCGGCAAGGGGAGCTTGCCGGGAAGGCCAACCAAGGCATACAAGACCCCAGCAAGAGGAGCTTGCCGGGAAGGCCAACCAAGGCATCTCAAGGAACTTGCCGCGACGCGCCACGTGTCCCGGCAAGGAGCGACAAGCTCCCGGACGCGACAAGACAACGACCGCGGCAAGGCGCTTGCCGCGGCAAGCCACCACTCTGTATCCGCGCTCCAGCACATCCACCAACGTGTCGCTCTGGGACCCTTCCAGGCGTACGTGGCGGGAGGCTGTGCAGCCAGCGGTGAGCGGTGGCAAGCGGCGCTGACAAGATTGCCATCGTGGCAAGCGGTGGCGTCCCTGGCGGTCCCTTTTTGCACTATTTGGGTGACGCAGACGGGCATTTAATGCCCTTGTCCTCTGCCGTCAGGGTTAGGTATGATACACTGTACAAGTAGTTGTACCAACCGCAACACCTTTTCCATTTTTGCCCTTGTCTACGTTGCCACCTGTCGGTGACCCCTTGAGCATATAAAAGGAGGCCCATGCGCAACGTAGGGGGGGGGGGGACACTCATTCAGGCTCGGTCTCGTTAGCTGCTGGTGTGTACTGTAGCACTCCGCGCTCCCGAGCAAGAACTCAATACAATCCACAAAGCAGGAGTAGGGTTTTACGCATCCGTGCGGCGTGAACCTGGGTAAACGGCTCGCGTGCTTCGCCTCGATCTGCTCTTCGTGCGATCTCCGCCCCCCGCCGAACCGAAAGGGACCCGGTCCGCCGGTCCCATAGGTGTTCGTGGATCAGTTTCCCCGGCATCTTTGGCGCGCCAGGTAGGGGGTGTTGAGGTTGTGTGAACCTGATCCGGCGTTCACACGAGCTAGATCTTCATCATCTTCATCGACATGCCGCCGAAGAAGAAGGCTTCGGAGGCGGCTGCTCTGTCCGCGCCGAACCCACCACCACCGGGGCAAACGGCTGGTGGGGTAGACGCCGGCGGAAGGACGGGCGTCGACGAGGGAGCTCACGGTGCTGCCAGGTCCAAGGACAAGGCTGCGCTGCTCATCGGCGGCGTGGCCGGCTCCCGCAACGACCGGGCGTACTCCAAGACCTCGGCGTCCGTACATGCACCGCGCCCATCTCAGGAGGCGCGGGACCGGCAGCGTCATGGTACTCACGGTACGATGCGTTTGCTGGACCAAGATCGAGCTGGTGGATCTCGGAGTGCTCAAGACCAGCATGCACGCGAACATGCCGGCACGAGCGAGGCGCGGTCGCCTGGACGGGATACTGCTCCTTCTAACATAGTTAGAAGTCCGAGCATATCCCGCTCCTCGCACCGTTCGCCACCGCCACCCGCCACTTCAGCAGAAGCTTTGGCGCGAGCTCAACTGCTCCTAGACTACCCTCCAGCGGCAGATAAGATCGACGACTGGAGGGCCACCATTCAGAGTCTCATCGGCTTCGCCAACGGCGACACTCCACGGCAACCGAGTACGTCGCAGCCGCAGCAAGTCAGCCAGACACGAGCCGGTGGCGACAAGACCGGTGGGGGTGCAACCACCATGCACTCCCCGCCCCGAAGGCCAAGATCGCCGACTCGCCGGATCCACCTCGACAGCGACTCCACTGCGTCGTCAGATCCACGAGCTCGTCGCGATCAGCGCCAAGTTCTTCACGAACGACAGCAAGAAGACGCTCGTACTCGCATCGAGTGCCGAAGAGAAGCGCGGCGTCAATCAGACCAGCGCGCTGGGCCCTCTGTCGACATGCATGCGCCAGGGGAACCAGGTGACTTGCCGTACGTGGTAGGTTGCCCTGCGTTTACTCATGAGCTGCGGCAAGTCCAGTGGCCCAGCAAGAAGAATTTCAAGCCAGACGTACCAGAGAAGTACGACGGCAAGTCGCATCCATCGG
The DNA here is from genome assembly GCF_003073215.2 of Triticum urartu. Classification (NCBI taxonomy): domain Eukaryota; kingdom Viridiplantae; phylum Streptophyta; class Magnoliopsida; order Poales; family Poaceae; genus Triticum; species Triticum urartu. The sequence goes on along the minus strand of NC_053027.1, from coordinate 558,490,675 downwards.
AGTCCCTCAGTGTCTACACCATCGCGGTGCAGGCTGCCGGGGGACGGGACGACAAGATCCTTGCCAACTACTTCCCGCTGGCACTCAAGCCTAACGTCAGGTCCTGGCTCATGCACTTGCCGGACAACTCCATATCCTCCTGGGCAGACCTATGCCATCAGTTTGTCGGCGCCTTTACAGGCGGCCACAAACCTCATGGCCATGAGAGTGACCTTCATCTGCTCGCCCAGAAGGAAGGAGAGCCCCTGCGCAAGTACATTCAGAGGTTCAGCTGTGTACAGCACAACATCCCAAATGTCCACCCTGCCGCGGTTATCAGCGCGTTCCATCAGAACGTGCGTAACCGTAGGATGCGGGAGGAGATGGCGATGTGCAAGATCAGGGACGTCAGTGAGCTGTATGCCCTGGCCGACAAGTGTGCGCGTGCTGAGGAAGGGAGGAAATTCCCCGGAGAGAATACAGGAGCAGGAGGATCTGACAGCGAGGATGCTGCCCCGGCGAAGAAAAACCGGCGACGGAACAACAGGAAGAATAAAGGCAAAGATGTGCTAGTCATTGAGCAGTCCGGCAATGAAGGCGGTGCCAAGAAAGCCAAAGCTGGTAGCTCCGGCAAGGAGATTGCCGCATGCACCAACTGCCAGGCTGTGGCGGTCGCCGACAAGCAGGACGGCACCGACAAACAGTACTGCAAGATCCACCGCACCAAGGGCCATGACCTCCAGAGCTGCAAGAAGGTCGAGCAGCTTGTCCAGCAGCAAAAGGCTGAATACGAGCGACGCGACAAGGAGAGGGCCCAAGGAAGCGCTGGAGAATCTAGCAAGAAGCGCGCCGGCCGGGGAGGACGCCGCGGCAAGGCCAAGCAGCGGCAAGGAGACAGACCTCCCCGTGGCTGCGACAAGGATGAAGATGACGACGACGACGAAGACATGGATGATGTCGAGACCAGTGAGCAGGAGTTTCAGAAAGCCACAGAGGTCTTGTGCGTTGACGGTGGTGCTTCTCTGCATACTTCGCACCGCCAACTCGAGCAGTGGGTGCGGGAAGTCAATGCAGCAAAACCACCTGTCAAATCACGCAAGCTTCTGAAATGGTCCAGCACGCCTATCATCTTTGATATTGAGGACCACCCTGATCGCATAACTGCGGTCGGGTGCTTGCCGATGTTGGTTTCACCAACTATCCGCAACCTCAAGGTCACTAAGATGCTAGTTGACGGCAGGGCCCGCTTGAACTTGATCTCCTCCGCTGTACTCCAGAAACTCCAGATCCCTGACAGCGAGCTTGAAGAGACCGGCACATTCCAAGGAATCAGCCCGGGAAGGAGCAAGCCGAAGGGGAAGGTCACGTTGCCAGTAACATTTGGCAGCGAGTTAAACTTCAGGACTGAGAGGGTCACTTTTGACGTTGCCGATTTTCCATTGCCTTACAATGGAATACTCGGCCGTCCAGCACTCGCCAAGTTTATGGCAGCCTCTCACTATGCATACAACATGCTGAAGATGCCAGGCCCGATAAGTGTCATCTCTGTCCCTGGCGACAAGAAGGATGCTCTTATCTGCGCCGACAAGATCTACCGGGAAGTGGCAGCCGCAGTAGATCGCAAGTCACTTGCTGGTGAAGCTCCCGGGGGGGGGGAGAAGAAGACCAAGTCCGGCAAGAGTTCTGATGCCAACTCCGGCAAGCGCACCTCTTTGAAGTGCTGCGCTGCCGTCGAGGACGCACCATCGAGCTCCACCGGCAAGTGTAAGAAGGCAATGGCAGCTCCGCCAGAGACCAAGAAGGTGTCCGCCAAGGAGGACGGCACTGGTGGTACCTTCACCATCAGTGCCACTCTCGACCCTAAATAGGAAAGCGCGCTCATTGCTTTCCTGCAGGTGAATGTCGACGTGTTTGCGTGGCAACCGTCTGACATCCCCGGTGTTCCCAGGAAAGTAATTGAGCACCATCTTGCCGTCTATCCTCATGCGCAGCCCGTCAAGCAGAAGGCCAGGAAGCAAGCAGTGGAGCGCCAAGAATTCATCGCAGAAGAGATCAAGAAGTTGGAAGCAGCAGGCCTTGTCAGAGGAGTGCTCCATCCTACATGGCTGGCCAATCCTGTAGTCGTGCACAAGGCAAACGGGAAATGTAGGCTTTGTATCGACTTTACCGATGTTAATAAAGCTTGTCCCAAAGACCCATTTCCCTTGCCGCGCATTGACCAGATTGTTGACTCCAAGGCCGGATGTGACTTGCTTTCATTTCTTGATGCTTACTCAGGATACCATCAGATCTTCATGGCAGAAGAAGATGAGGAGAAAACCGCATTCATCACTCCATGTGGCACGTACTGTTTTATACGGATGCCTTTCGGTTTAAAGAATGCTGGTTCAACATTTGCAAGGGTAGTCCATGTCGCTCTTGAGCCCCAAATACACAGAAATGTGGAAGCCTACATGGCTGACATAGTGGTCAAGAGCAAAGACAAGGCGACTCTGATTCAAGATTTAGACGAGACTTTTGCAAATCTGCGCAAGATCAACCTCAAGCTAAACCCCGAGAAGTGTGTGTTCGGAGTCCCTTCCGGCAGGCTTCTCGGATTTTTTGTATCTCAGCGGGGAATTGAAGCCAATCCCGACAAGATCAGGGCCATTGAGCAGATTGAAGCACCAAAGCGCGTCAAGGATGTACGAAGACTTGCCGGTTGCGTGGCTGCTCTCAGCAGGTTTATCTCTAGGTCTGCTGAACGCGCCCTGCCGTTTTTCAAAATATTGAAAAAGGCAGGTCCCATGAAATGGACTCCGGAAGCGGAGGCTGCCCTGCAGGACTTGAAGAGATACCTGTCCTCCACTCCAACACTTGTCGCACCTAAGCCACAAGAGAAGTTGCTGCTGTATTTAGCGGCAACCAATCAAGTGGTTAGTGCTGCGTTAGTTGCGGAGAGGGAGGCAGATGATGAGCCAGCAACCACGGCAAGCGCGTCCAGCGACAAGCAGGGGGCTTCCCCGACAAGCTCTGGTCCCGGCAAGGATGGATCTGCGCAGGCACGCGAAGAGATACAGAAGAGAATGGTGCAGCGCGCAGTTTACTTTGTCAGTTCCCTTCTGCAGGGGGCTAGGTCAAGGTACTCTGGTGTGCAGAAATTGCTTTTCGGCCTTCTCATGGCCTCGAGAAAGCTGCGCCATTACTTCCAAGCACATGAGATCACAGTTGTCACTCGCTTTCCGCTGAAGAAGATACTACAGAATCCAGAAGCGACAGGCAGGATTGTTGAGTGGGCACTGGAACTGTCAAGCTTTGGCCTCAAGTTTGAAAGCACTTCAACTATCCAAAGCAGAGCATTGGCAGAATTCATAGCAGAGTGGCCGCCAACAACAGATGAAGAAATTCCAGAAAAGAGCATCCCCGTCGAGGAAGCAAGCAAAGAGTGGCTGATGTACTTTGATGGTGCCTTCTCGCTGCAAGGCGCCGGTGCTGGCATGCTGCTTGTCGCACCCACCGGAGAGCACCTCAAGTACGTAGTCCAGATGCACTTTCCGAAGGAGCAAGCAACAAACAATACTGCAGAGTATGAAGGCTTGCTTGCCGGTCTCAGGATCGCGGCAGACCTTGGGATCAAGAAGCTCATTGTCAGGGGTGACTCGCAGCTTGTCGTCCGCCAAGTGAACAAGAACTATCAGAGTCCGTTGATGGAAGCCTACGTCGATGAAGTGAGAAAGCTAGAAGAGCGCTTTGACGGCCTGCAGATGGAACATGTTCCAAGAGCTGAGAACGACATTGCCGATGGCCTGTCAAAGTGCGCCGCACTTAAGTTACCTGTGGAACCAGGGATCTTTGTGCTCAAGCTGACTCGACCGTCCGTAACGCCATCAACTGGACAGAGCAACAAGAGGAAGTTGATTTCTGGTGACTATTTTCCGGCAGAGCTTCCCGAAGCCGCCGCCAAGAAGGTCCCTAAGATCAACACCAAGAGTGCTGAGGAGCAGTCTACTCCGGCAAGCCTTAGGGTTTGTTCCGTTGAAGCAGAAGCTCCCGACAAGTTTTCCTCCGGCAAGCTTGCCGGGGAACGTCAAGCTCCAGCAGAGCCGCAGGTTCTCGCCGTAGAAGCGGATGTTCCCGCAGCAGCAGATGTGCCCAGTGCTGAGGAGCAGTCCGCTCCGGCAAGCCCTAGGGTTTGTTCCGTTGAAGCAGAAGCTCCCGACAAGTTTTGCTCCGGCAAGCTTGTCGGGGAACATCAAGCTCCGGCAGAGCCACAGGTTCTCGCCGTAGAAGCGGATGTTCCCGCAGCAGCAGGTGTGCCTTTAGTCCTTGTTGTCGAGCCACAAGCTCCAGCATGGGCGCAGCCCATTGTCCGTTTCCTTCAGACAGGAGAACTTCCCGAAGAGCAAGAAGAAGCGGAAAGAGTAGCCCGTCAGTCAAGTATGTACCAGTTTGTCGAGAACACACTGTACAGAAGAAGACTCAACGGTGTGAAATTGAAGTGTATTCACCGGGAAGACGGACAAAAGCTGTTGGCAGAGATACATGGAGGCATATGTGGTCACCACATTGGCGCAAGAGCACTTGCCGGCAAAGCATTCCGGCAAGGTTTCTTTTGGCCGACAGCCCTCCAGGATGCAACTGCACAAGTAACCAAGTGTGAAGCGTGCCAGTTCCATTCCAAGCAGATTCACCAGCCAACTCAAGCTCTCCAGACGATCCCTTTATCCTGGCCATTTTCGGTCTGGGGGCTCGACATCCTCGGCCCCTTTCCCCGAGCTGTCGGGGGCTTTGAGTACTTGTACGTTGCAATCGACAAGTTCACAAAGTGGCCGGAAGTGGAACCAGTGAGGAAGGTGACAGCACAGTCAGCAGTCAAGTTCTTCAGATCGATTGTTTGCCGCTTCGGGATCCCTAACAGGATCATCACCGACAACGGTACGCAATTCACGAGCCGCACCTTCATGCAGTACGTCCAAGATCTTGGCGCCAAGGTCTGCTTCGCTTCTGTTGCTCACCCAAGAAGCAACGGTCAAGCGGAGAGGGCAAATGCTGAAGTGCTGCGAGGGCTCAAGACCAGGACTTTCGACAGGCTGCACAAGTGCGGAAGAAACTGGATTGAGGAGCTGTCGGTGGCTCTTTGGTCGATCAGGACGACGCCAAATCGAGCCACTGGCCAGACACCTTTCGCTCTAGTCTATGGAGCAGAGGCAGTTCTCCCCACAAAACTCGTATACGGGTCACCTCGAGTGCTCGCTTACGATGAGCTTGAGCAAGAGCAGCTACGACAAGATGACGCGCTGCTCCTTGAGGAAGACCGTCTTCAGGCTGCTGTGCGAGCTGCTCGCTACCAGCAAGCTTTGCGCCGCTACCATAGCCGCAAAGTTAACGCCAGAAGTCTCGAGGAAGGCGACCTTGTTCTTCGGCGCGTTCAGTCCGCCAAGAATTCCAACAAGTTGACGCCGAAGTGGGAAGGCCCTTACCGGGTGAAACGAGTCACTAGGCCTGGCGCTGTCCGCCTTGAGACCGAAGATGGCTTTCCGGTGAGCAACTCCTGGAACATTGAACATCTTCGTAAGTTTTACCCGTAAGGCGCGGTTGCCGGAACCTGTTCCGGCAACCACCTTTTGTACAAGTCTTGCCGCAGTTGCATGTAATCCTTTGTACAAAGCCGGGCGCAGACCCCGTGCATAAGTAAAGCTCATGTGCTTCGCACATCTTGTCAATTTCATGCTTTCTATTTTTTGCATGTATTATCTGACACTTTGTGCAGCACCTACCCCCGGTAAGCAACAACGAGCCATAAGGCTCCATATCTTTATTTTCTCTTCTTGTCAAGGAAAGGAAGGTTCCCTCGCGCACAAGTTTGCCGGGGGGGAAAGGAGAAGATAATGGTATGGAACAGGCATCGTTCAAGAAAGCTTCGTCTTACCGGGAAGCAAACAACAGAAAAGATAAGTTGCCAAAGTTTGAGCAATCAGATTTTTAAATTTTTAAGTTATCTTCCTTGAAAGACCGTACTTTGTATGGAAAACCTGTGCGCGGAGGAACCAACTCGTAGCTAGTTGCACCCTTACTTTGTTTCGAGTCCGCTCAACAACTTAAGTGAGCTGCGACTAGATGCCTCGCAGCTAGTCGCGCCCTTACTTTGTTTCGAGTTCGCTCAGCAACTTAAGTGAGCTGCAACTAGTTGCGACAAGGTTTCTTGTCGGTAGCGGCACCGCCAGCAGGCTGCTGACGTCCCGCACTCAGCACTCGCGGCTAAGGTGCCTGCACCGGCAAGTTCCCTAAAAGCGTAGGGCAAAAACATACAAAGGAAGGAATTAAGTAAAGGAGATAACATAGCAATCACTACCCAAAACAGAGTTATATTACAAGATAGCTTGTCGCGGCTCTAACAGGTTGTTCTCATAACATGACCAGCAGCGACAAGAAAAGAAGAAAACGGGCGGCCTAGTCTGCGCGATCGCCCTCGATCCTCTTGATCCCGCTCACCTTGTCCACAATGGGTGCGACAAGGGTCTTGAGCGCCTCCAGATTAGCATCCGGCGGCAAGGTCTTGAGGACGTTGGTGAGGTTGAGGCCGGGATTGCGGAAGGCCACCTTCACCAGCACCTTTTGAAGAGCTCCCGCGTAGATCTTGCGCGACTCGTCGGCCAGCTGCTTTGGGATCCTTTCCCGGAGTCGCTGGAGGGCCATCGCCACGCCTTTGAAGAACAAGGTGAGCTTGGCGCTGGGCTGGAGGTTCTTGTCGGAGGGATACCCGAGATCCGCCATCCCCAGCTGCGCCAGCTCCCTATCAATATCTGCGGCAACATTCACGAGCCCCTCCATCCAGTGCTCCACGGTCTCCTTAAAAGCATTCTGGGCGGCGGCATCACTCTCCAGCAGCGCCTTGCCGGCCTTGACCTCCTCCTTCAAGGCCGCCTCCTGCTCCTTGGCGCCGTCCAGCGTCTTGGTCAAAGCAGTCAGCTTCAACTCAAGATCCGCGTTGGAGTCCTTGGCGGCGCTAAGCTCTTTGCCCTTCTCGGCAAGACGAGCCTGCAGCTCTGAGAGGCTGTGGGCGTCCTTCTCCCACTCATTCTTGGGCGCGGCAAGCTCTTCACCGCTCGCCTTGAGATCGGCCTCCAGCTGCGCCACCTTCGTCTCCAGCTCCTTCTTGGCGGCCTCGGCAGCTGCCGCAGCATCCTTTGCTTGCTGGAGAGCTCCGCCGAATGTTTTCTCACGCGCGGCAAGCTCCTCCTCGTGGCTGTCGAGGTTGACTTTCCGCTGCGCCAGCTCGCCCTCCTGCGCAGACAGCCTCTCAGCGGCAAGCCGTTGTTGCTCTTCAACTTCGGCCCTCTCGAGGAAGAAGGCCTTCTGCGCTTCGGCGAGTTGCTCCCGCTCCTCTGCCAGGGACCGGAGAGCTTCCCGGTGAAAACCCCCGAGCTCCTCCGCGCGCTTCTCGATGTCCACTCCCGCCTTCGCGACAAGCGCCTCGCGGGATTCCAGCTTGGCTTGCCGCGCGCGGTAGAGCAACAACAGCTTCCGCAGCAGCCGCTCCTGCTCAGGCTTGCTGCCGCTGCTGCTCGGCGCGTCAACCAGTGTCAGCCCAGCGGAGGCGAGCACCTCTCCGTCGAAGCTCTCTCCCTCGACCAGCGCCCTGGAGCTTGACGCGCAGGGGAGGTTGATGAAGACGCCATCGCCGGCCTTCAAGTAGATGCCTGGCTGGGGCTCTTCGGAGCCCGGCGCTGCGGCAATGGCGGAAGGGTTGGCGGTCGGCGTAGCGCCTGGCGCTCCTGCGGCCTCAGGGCCATCAGTACGATCGCCAGACCCCTCGCCAGCTGCTGTGGCGGCAGCTTTGGCGGCCTCGTCGGCGGCGGCAACCTCGGTCTCCATCGGCTCCGCAGCAGATGGGTCTGACGGCCGGAAAGGGGAGAAGAGTCAAGCAAATATCCAAAAGAAAAGAAAAGAAGATCAAAAGAAGAAGAACCCAATGGAAGTTTTGAAGCAAGAGGATTACCGGCACCGGGTTCTGCAATCGTGGTCTCCGCCATCGGGGGGCCGCTGGTGCTGTCCTTTGTCGGAGACCTCTCCCTTGCCGGAGACCTCCCCCTTGCCGGAGTCCCTTGCCGGAGAACCCTCCCTTGGCGGTGTAGTCGAAGCAGATAGCATGCCAGGGGCGGTCTCCGGGCGCTCCTGGTGGGGCTGCTCTGCTCCTACACAAACCGACAGTCAGATGTTAGCAAAGCAAGAGTATCCATGCGCGCCTAACAGCGGAAAGCGAACCATATGCTTATGCTGGGGGCTGCTCTGGAGAACAGTTGCCGGATCCGGCAAGGTGACCTCGGGCGCACCCTCTTCTGACGCGGTGGGCTCATCATCAATGTTGATCACCGGGATCTTGGCTCTCTTCGCTGCTCTCTGGGCCAGCGTCCTGAAAAGGAATGAGTTCGGAGCAAGGCAAATGAGATACAAGACAAAACAGCGAGGACTGAAGAATTACAAATATAACAAGTGAATCTTACTCGTCTTCTTCTTCCTCGTCGGAGCTGAACACGGAGAAGTCGAAGTCCGGCTCCCGTCCGGTGCGGGAAGGCGGAGGAGTAGATTCCCTTGGCCGCTTGGCGGGAACAGTGGCGGTGGTCTGAGACGTCCCCGCTCTGGTTGCCCCCACGGCGTGAGAAGCAGTAGGAGCAGAAGCGGTGGTCTGGGAAGACCCCGCTCCAGTTGCCGCGGCAACGTGAGGCGCTCCCGCGGCAACAGTGCTTGCCGCGGTGGAGCGTGTCGCGCGGCGCGGCGGCTGTTGACCCGTCTGCCGCTCCGTTGCATCTCCGGCCTTGCGGAGACGCCTTCTTGGTGGAGATGGAGGCTTTGCTTGCGGCGAGCTGCCCGAAGACGAGGAGGAAGAGGAGTTGATCTCCAACGAGCCGCTCGTGTCCTTGGCGGGCTCTCTCGACTCGGCGTCTCGCCCGGCAAGCTCTTTCTTGCCGGCGAGCCCTTCTCGCTCTGCACGACTTGCCACCTCGGCTGCATCTGCCTCCTCCAAGGTGAATCCGAACTCGCCCGTGGCTGCGGCTGCCGCCGCCTCTTCCAGCCTGGTGGCGATGCGTTGCAACTCTTGCTCGGTGGTGTCGCGGGTGAGGCCATCCTTCTCGTCGAAGCGGATCGGCACTTCTACCAGGCCGTCAAAGAACTCCTGCACGACGACGTCTTCTGGCTCTTGCCAAGTTGGCACGATTCCATGCGAATCACACAGCTGCATCATTGCACGGATGCGGTCGAGCGAGGAGTTGTTGCACAGCGGAACGACGCCCTGCGGCAACCTGAACACTTCGGGATGCTCAGGGTCGTACTTGAACAGCTCCTGGAGCATCGCGTTGAGCTCCAGAACAGTGAAGTTATAGTTGAGGCCCGGACGCAGCCTCATGATATCCGCCGCATTCTTGAACTCCCATGCGGGTCTCCCCCTCTCCTGCAGGGGGGCGATGCGGCGGTGAAGGAAATCTGCTCCAACAGCGCCTACAGTAAGCCCGGCAAGCCTGAGGCGTTGGATCCGGGCGACGGCTATCTTCAGCCTAGCATCTTCCAGGGCCACGTTGCTCCAATCGCTGCCGCGCACTACTGGGGTTTGGCGCCGGGCGGTAAATGGCTGCGGGTTCTCCTCGACAACCCAGCACCAGTCTGCTCTCCATTCCTCCCACTTGCCGCGGAGCTCTCCCTCCAGATAAGCTTCTTTCTTGCCGGCCCTTGAGATCCAGGCGATTCCGCCGGATAAAGGCTCTCCTCTCTCTACTTGGGGCATAAAGAAATGGCGAAAAAGAGCTACGTTGGGATGGACTCCGACAAAGTTTTCGCAGAGATGTGCGAAAACTGCCATGGTCAGAACGACATTGGGGGTGAAGTCAAGGAGGCAGAACCCGTAGGTGCTCATGATATCACAGAAGAATCAGAGAAGGGCGGGCAGAGCCCGCAGTAGAAGAACAAGGCAAAGAAAGGGTATCCGTTTGGAGCCATCTTCCAGGCGGCGGCGGGGAGTACCTTCGTGCGCGGGTGCGCCCGCGTCTCCGTCGACCAGAAGAGGTAGTAGTACTCCCTCAGCTCCCTCACGGCGAGTTTGGGGGGGAAGATTGCCCGCTCCTTTCGCAGCGCTGCGAGCCGCTGCGCCTCGCCCGACTTCACGACCTTCCCCTTGTCGGCTTTCGGAGCAATGGCGGAAGTGGTGGAGGAGGACGACGGCGTTGGTGGTGCTGGTGGCGATGGGGGGCGGAGCGCTGCTCTCTTCAGACGGGGGAGCGGCGGAGATTTCTGAGATTGGAGTAGCAACTGACGGATCGGCGTAATGCCCTTGTTTCCCCTGCTTATAAAGAGGGAGGGGGCGGACATTCCGCATTTCCGAATAAAGAAACCACCCACGATCTCTCCCACGACGCCGCATTCGACACGTGCCGTTCGGGGAGGGCGCGGTGGATACGGAGAAAGATACGGCGTAACCTAGGCCGCGCGTGCCCGTGCCCTGTTTTGGGCCTGGCCCAACAACGCTCGGCACCGTGTATGGCCCAGGCCCGGGGGCTCCTGTCGGTGTACTAGAGTAGGGGTACCCTAGTATCCCGAACTTGTGCACGGGCAGTCGCAGCATCCCGCGGCAAGGCTTGCCGGGCGACCGCCAAGGTCCTCCGTGGTTCCTCTGGAGCCATTCAAGAACAAAGTATTTAAGCCATGGAGACAAGACCCCGGCAAGGGGACCTTGCCGGGAAGGCCAACCAAGGCATACAAGACCCCGGCAAGAGGAGCTTGCCGGGAAGGCCAACCAAGGCATCTCAAGGAACTTGCCGCGACGTGCCACGCGTCCCGGCAAGGCCCGGTGAGCGACAAGCTCCCGGACGTGACAAGACAACGACCGCGGCAAGGCGCTAGCCGCGGCAAGCCACCACTCTGTATCCGCGCTCCAGCACATCCACCAACGTGTCGCTCTGGGACCCTTCCAGGCATACGTGGCGGGAGGCTGTGCAGTCAGCGGTGAGCGGTGGCAAGCGGCGCTAACAAGATTGCCATCGTGGCAAGCGGTGGCGTCCCTGGCGGTCCCTTTTTGCACTATTTGGGCGACGCAGATGGGCATTTAATGCCCTTGTCCCCTGCCGTCAGGATTAGGTATGATACACTGTACAAGTAGTTGTACCAACCGCAACACCTTTTCCATTTTTGCCCTTGTCTACGTTGCCACCTGTCGGTGACCCCTTGAGCATATAAAAGGAGGCCCATGCGGAATGTAGGGGGGGACACTCATTCAGGCTCGGTCTCGTTAGCTGCTGGTGTGTACTATAGCACTCCGCGCTCCCGAGCAAGAACTCAATACAATCCACAAAGCAGGAGTAGGGTTTTACGCATCCGTGCGGCCCGAACCTGGGTAAACGGCTCGCGTGCTTCGCCTTGATCTGCTCTTCGTGCGATCTCCGCCCCCCGCCGAACCGAAAGGGACCCGGTCCGCCGGTCCCATAGGTGTTCGTGGATCAGTTTCCCCGGCAGCAAGGGCAAGAAGGGATACTTCATGAAACGGCAAATCAGCTGCTGCTCTAATGAAGAAACCCAAGGTTGAACCCAAACCCGAGACTAAGTGCTTCTGTAATAAGGGGAACAGCTACCGGAGCAGAATTACCCTAGATACTTGGTAGATGAGAAGGTTGTCGATAGAAGTATATTGGATATACATTATGTTAATGTGTACTTTACTAGTACTCCTAGTAGCACCAGGGTATTAGATACCGGTTCGGTTACTAAGTGTTAGTAACTCGAAATAAAAGCTGCGGAATAAATGGAGACTAGCTGAAGGTGAGCTGACGATATGTGTTGGAAGTGTTTCCAAGGTTGATATGATCAAGCATCGCACGCTCCCTCTACCATCGAGATTGGTGTTAAACATAAATAATTGTTATTTGGTGTTTGCGTTGAGCATAGACATGATTGGATTATGTCTATCGCAATACAGTTGTTCATTTAAAGAGAATAATAGTTACTCTGTTTATTTGAATAATACCTTCAATGGTCTTGCACCTAAAATGAATGGTTTATTGAATCCCGATCGTAGTGATACACATGTTCATGCCAAAAGATATAAGATAGTAATGATAGTACCACATACTTGTGGCACTGCAATTTTAGTCACAATGGTATTAAACGCATGAAGAAGCTCCATGTTGATGGATCTTTGGACTCGCTTGATTTTGAATCACTTGAGACATGCAAATCATACCACATGAGCAAGATGACTGAAAGGCCTCGTTTTCAGTAAGATGGAACAAGAAAGCAACTCGTTGGAAGTAATACATTTTGATGTGTGCAGTCCAATGAGTGCTGAGGCACGCAGTGGATATCGTTATATTCTTACTTCACAGATGATTTAAGTAGATACTGAGTATATTTACTTGATGAAACACAAGTCTGAATTATTGAATGGTTCAAGTAATTTCAGAGTGAAGTTGAAGATCTTCATGACAAGAGGATAAAATGTCTATGATATGATCATAGAAATGAATATCTGAGTTACGAGTTTGGCACACAAACAAGACACTGTGGAAATTGTTTCCGCCTGGAGCACCGTAGTGTGATGGTGTGTCCGAACATCATAGTTGCACCCTATTGGATATGGTGCGTACCACGATGTCTCTTATCAAATTACCACTATCCTTCATGGGTTAGGAATTAGAGACAACCACACTCACCTTAATAGGGCACCACGTAATTCCGTTGAGACGAAACCATTTTGAACTATGGTTTGGAGAAACCTGAGTTGTCGTTTCTTGAAAGTTTGGGGCTGCGATGCTTATGTGAAAAAGTTTCAGGTTGATAAGCTCGAACCCAAAGCGGATAAAATGCATCTTCATAGGACACCCAAAACAGCTGGGTATACCTCCTAATTCAGATCCGAAAGCAATAGCGATTGTTTCTAGAATCGGGTCCTTTCTCGAGGAAAAGTTTCTCTCGAAAGAATTGAGTGGGAGGATGGTGGAGACTTGATGAGGTAATTGAACCGTCACTTCAACTAGTGTATAGCAGGGCACAAAGAGTTGTTCCCGTGGCACCTACACCAATTGAAGTGGAAGCTTATGATATTGATCATGAGACTTCAGATCAAGTCACCCCCAAACCTTGTAGTGTTGGGGAACGTAGTAATTTCAAAATTTTCCTACGCACACGCAAGATCATGGTGATGCATAGCAACGAGGGGGAGAGTATGATCTATGTACCCTTGTAGATCGCAACGGAAGTGTTGACACAACGTAGAGGAAGTAGTCGTACGTCTTCTTCCCGATCCGACCGATCCAAGCACCGTTACTCCGGCACCTCCGAGTTCTTAGCACACGTACAACTCGATGACGATCCCCGGGCTCCGACCCAGCAAAGCTTCGGGGAGGAGTTCCGTCAGCACGACGGCTTGGTGACGATCTTGATGTTCTACCGACGCAGGGCTTCGCCTAAGCACTACAACGATATGATCGAGGTGGAATATGGTGGCAGGGGGCACCGCACACGGCTAAGGAACGATCTCAATGATCAACTTGTGTGTCTAGGGGTGCCGCCTGCCTCCGTATATAAAGGAGCCAAGGGGGAGGGGGCCGCCGGCCAGGAGGAGGGCGCAGGAGGAGTCCTACTCCTACCGAGAGTAGGACTCCCCCCCCAATCCTAGTTGGACTAGGATTCCCCGAGGGGGAAAGAGATAGAGGGGGCCGGCCACCTCTCCTAGTCCTAATAGGACTAGGGGAGGGGGGAGGCGCGCAGCCCACCTTGGGCTGCCCCTTTCACCTTTCCACTAAACCCACTAAGGCCCATATATTTCCTGGGGGGTTCCGGTAACCTCCCGGTACTCCGGTAAAATCCCGATTTTACCCGAAACACTTCCGATATCCAAACATAGGCTTCCAATATATCAATCTTTATGTCTCGACCATTTCGAGACTCCTCGTCATGTCCGTGATCACATCCGGGACTCCGAACTAACTTCGGCAGATCAAAATGCATAAAATCATAATTACTGTCATCGTAACATTAAGCGTGCGGACCCTACGGTTCGGGAACAATGTAGACATGACCGAGACACGTCTCTGGTTAATAACCAATAGCGGGACCTGGATGCCCATATTGGCTCCTACATATTCTACGAAGATCTTTATCGGTCAGACCGCATAACAACATACGTTGTTCCCTTTGTCATCGGTATGTTACTTGCCCGAGATTCGATCGTCGGTATCCAATACCTAGTTCAATCTCGTTACCAGAAAGTCTCTTTACTCGTTCCGTAATACATCATCTCACAACTAACATATTAGTTGCAGTGCTTGCAAGGCTTATGTGATGTGCATTACCGAGAGGGCCCAGAGATACCTCTCCGACAATCGGAGTGACAAATCCTAATCTCGAAATACGCCAACCTAACATCTACCTTTGGAGACACCTGTAGTACTCCTATATAATCACCCAGTTACGTTGTGACGTTTGGTAGCACCCAAAGTGTTCCTCCGGCAAACGGGAGTTGCATAATCGCATAGTCATAGGAACATGTATAAGTCATGAAGAAAGCAATAGCAACATACTAAACGATCGGGTGCTAAGCTAATGGAATGGGTCATGTCAATCAGATCATTCAACTAATGATGTGATCCCGTTAATCAAATAACAACTCTTTGTTCATGGTTAGGAAACATAACCATCTTTGATTAATGAGCTAGTCAAGTAGAGGCACACTAGTGACACTCTGTTTGTCTATGTATTCACACATGTATTATGTTTCCGGTTAATACAATTCTAGCATGAATAATAAACATTTATCATGATATAAGGAAATAAATAATAACTTTATTATTGCCCCTAGGGCATATTTCCTTTAGTCTCCCACTTGCACTAGAGTCAATAATCTAGATTACACAGTAATGATTCTTACACCCATGGAGTCTTGGTGCTGATCATGTTTTGCTCGTGGAAGAGGCTTAGTCAACAGGTCTGCAACATTCAGATCCGTATGTACCTTGCAAATCTCTATGTCTCCCACCTGGACTAGATCCCGGATGGAATTGAAGCGTCTCTTGATGTGCTTGGTTCTCTTGTGAAATCTGGATTCCTTTGCCAAGGCAATTGCACCAGTATTGTCACAAAAGATTTTCATTCGACCCGATGCACTAGGTACGACACCTAGATCAGATATGAACTCCTTCATCCAGACTCCTTCATTTGCTGCTTCCGAAGCAGCTATGTACTCCGCTTCACATGTAGATCCCGCTACGACGCTTTGTTTTGAACTGCACCAACTGACAGCTCCACCGTTTAATGTAAACACGTATTCGGTTTGCGATTTAGAATCGTCCGGATCAGTGTCAAAGCTTGCATCAATGTAACCTTTTACGATGAGCTCTTTGTCACCTCCATATATGAGAAACATATCCTTAGTCCTTTTCAGGTATTTCAGGATGTTCTTGACCGCTGTCCAGTGATCCATTCCTGGATTACTTTGGTACCTCCCTACCAGACTTATAGCAAGGCACACATCTGGTCTGGTACACAGCATTGCATACATGATAGAGCCTATGGCTGAAGCATAGGGAACATCTTTCATTTTCTCTCTATCTTCTGCAGTGGTCGGGCTTTGAGTCTTACTCAATCTCACACCTTGTAACACAGGCAAGAACCCTTTCTTTGCTTGATCTATTTTGAACTTTTTCAAAACTTTGTCAAGGTATGTGCTTTGTGAAAGTCCAATTAAGCGTCTCGATCTATCTCTATAGATCTTAATGCCCAATATGTAAGCAGCTTCACCGAGGTCTTTCATTCAAAAACTCTTATTCAAGTATCCCTTTACGCTATCCAGAAATTCTATATTATTTCCAATCAGTAATATGTCATCCACATATAATATCAGAAATGCTACAGAGCTCCCACTCACTTTCTTGTAAATACAGGCTTCTCCAAAAGTCTGTATAAAACCAAATGCTTTGATCACACTATCAAAGCGTTTATTCCAACTCCGAGAGGCTTGCACCAGTCCATAAATGGATCGCTGGAGCTTGCACACTTTGTTAGCTCCCTTTGGATCGACAAAACCTTCTGGTTGCATCATATACAACTCTTCTTCCAGAAATCCATTCAGGAATGCAGTTTTGACATCCATCTGCCAAATTTCATAATCATAAAATGTGGCAATTGCTAACATGATTCAGACAGACTTAAGCATCGCTACGGGTGAGAAGGTCTCATCGTAGTCAACCCCTTGAACTTGTCGAAAACCTTTTGCGACAAGTCGAGCTTTGTAGACAGTAACATTACCATCAGCGTCAGTCTTCTTCTTGAAGATCCATTTATTCTCAATTGCTTGCCGATCATCGGGCAAGTCAACCAAAGTCCATACTTTGTTCTCATACATGGATCCCATCTCAGATTTCATGGCTTCAAGCCATTTTGCGGAATCTGGGCTCACCATCGCTTCTTCATAGTTCGTAGGTTCATCATGATCTAGTAGCATGACTTCCAGAACAGGATTACCGTACCACTCTGGTGCGGATCTCACTCTGGTTGATCTACGAGGTTCAGTAGTATCTTGATCTAAAGTTTCATGATCATTATCATTAGATTCCTCACTTATTGGTGTAGGTGTCACAGAAACAGTTTTCTGTGATGTACTACTTTCCAATAAGGGAGTAGGTACAGTTACCTCGTCAAGTTCTACTTTCCTCCCACTCACTTCTTTCAAGAGAAACTCCTTCTCCAGAAAGTTTCCGAATTTAGCAACAAAAGTCTTGCCTTCGGATCTGTGATAGAAGGTGTATCCAATAGTTTCCTTTGGATATCCTATGAAGACACATTTCTCTGATTTGGGTTCGAGCTTATCAGGTTGAAGCTTTTTCACATAAGCATCGCAGCCCCAAACTTTCAGAAACGACAACTTTGGTTTCTTGCCAAACCACAGTTCATAAGGCGTCGTATCAACGGATTTTGATGGTGCCCTATTTAACGTGAATGCGGCCGTCTCTAGAGCGTATCCCCAAAATGATAGCGGTAAATTAGTAAGAGACATCATAGATCGTACCATATCTAGTAAAGTACGATTACGACGTTCGGACACACCATTACGCTGTGGTGTTCCGGGTGGCGTGAGTTGCGAAACTATTCCACAAATTTTCAAATGTACACCAAACTCGTAACTCAAATATTGTCCTCCACGATCAGATCATAGAAACTTTATTTTCTTGTTATGATGATTTTCCACTTCACTCTGAAATTCTTTGAACTTTTCAAATGTTTCAGACTTATGTTTCATTAAGTAGATATACCCATATCTGCTTAAATCATCTGTGAAGGTGAGAAAATAACGATATCCGCCACGAGCCTCAATATTCATCGGACCGCATACATCTGTATTAATGATTTCCAACATATCTGTTGCTCTCTCCATAGTACCGGAGAATGGTGTTTTAGTCATCTTGCCCATGAGGCACGGTTCGTAAGTACCAAGCGATTCATAATCAAGTGGTTCCAAAATCCCATCAGTATGGAGTTTCTTCATGCGCTTTATACCGATATGACCTAAACGGCAGTGCCACAAATAAGTTGCACCATCATTATCAACTCTGCATCTTTTTGCTTCAACATTATGAATATTTGTATCATTACTCTCGAGATTTAATAAGAATAGACCACTCTTCAAGGGTGCGTGACCATAAAAGATATTACTCATATAAATAGAACAACCATTATTCTCTGATTTAAATGAATAACCGTCTCGCATTAAACAAGATCCAGATATAATGTTCATGCTCAACGCTGGCACCAAATAACAATTATTTAGGTCTAATACTAATCCCGAAGGTCGATGTAGAGGTAGCGTGCCGACCGCGATCACATCGACTTTGGAACCGTTTCCCACGCGCATCGTCACCTCGTCCTTAGCCAATCTTCGCTTAATCCGTAGTCCCTGTTTCGAGTTGCAAATATTAGCAACAGAACCAGTATCAAATACCCAGGTGCTACTACGAGCATTAGTAAGGTACACATCAATAACATGTATATCACATATACCTTTGTTCACCTTGCCATCCTTCTTATCCGCCAAATACTTGGGGCAGTTCCGCTTCCAGTTACCAGTTTGCTTGCAGTAGAAGCACTCAGTTTCAGGCTTAGGTCCAGACTTGGGTTTCTTCTCTTGATCAGCAACTTGCTTGCTGTTCTTCTTGAAGTTTCCCTTCTTCTTCCCTTTGCCCTTTTTCTTGAAACTAGTGGTCTTGTTGACCATCAACACTTGATGCTCCTTCTTGATTTCTACCTCGGTAGCTTTCAGCATTGCGAAGAGCTCGGGAATAGTCTTGTTCATCCCTTGCATATTATAGTTCATCACGAAGCTCTTGTAGCTTGGTGGCAGTGATTGGAGAATTCTGTCAATGACGCAATCATCTGGAAGATTAACTCCCAATTGAATCAAGTGATTATTATACCCAGCCATTTTGAGTATATGCTCACTGACAGAACTGTTCTCTTCCATCTTGCAGCTATAGAACTTATTGGAGACTTCATATCTCTCAATCCGGGCATTTGCTTAAAATATTAACTTCAACTCCTGGAACATCTCATATGCTCCATGACGTTCAAAACGTCGTTGAAGTCCCGATTCTAAGCCGTAAAGCATGGCACACTGAACTATTGAGTAGTCATCAGCTTTGCTCTGCCAGACGTTCATAACATCTGGTATTGCTCCAGCAGCAGGCCTGGCACCCAGCGGTGCTTCCAGGACGTAATTCTTCTGTGCAGCAATGAGGATAATCCTCAAGTTACGGACCCAGTCCGTGTAATTGCTACCATCATCTTTCAACTTTGCTTTCTCAAGGAACGCATTAAAATTCAACGGAACAACTGCACGAGCCATCTATCTACAATCAACATAAACAAGCAAGATACTATCAGGTACTAAGTTCATGATAAATTTAAGTTCAATTAATCATATTACTTAAGAACTCCCACTTAGATAGACATCCCTCTAACCTCTAAGTGATTACGTGATCCAAATCAACTAAACCATGTCCGATCATCACGTGAGATGGAGTAGTTTCATCGGTGAACATCATTATGTTGATCATATCTACTATATGATTCACGCTCGACCTTTCGGTCTCCGTGTTCCGAGGCCATATCTGTATATGCTTGGCTCGTCAAGTATAACCTGAGTATTCCATGTGTGCAACTTTTTTGCACCCATTGTATTTGAACGTAGAGCCTATCACACCCGATCATCACGTGGTGTCTCAGCACGAAGAACTTTCGCAACGGTGCATACTCAGGGAGAACACTTCTTGATAATTTAGTGAGAGATCATCTTATAATGCTACCGTCAATCAAAGCAAGATAAGATGCATAAAAGATAAACATCACATGCAATCAATATAAGTGATATGATATGGCCATCATCATCTTGTGCTTGTGATCTCCATCTCTGAAGCACCGTCGTGATCACCATCGTCACCGGCGCGACACCTTGATCTCCATCGTAGCATCATTGTCGTCTCGCCAATCTTATGCTTCCACGACTATCGCTACCGTTTAGTGATAAAGTAAAGCATTACATCGCGATTGCATTGCATACAATAAAGCGACAACCATATGGCTCCTGCCAGTTGCCGATAACTCGGTTACAAAACATGATCATCTCATACAATAAAATTTAGCATCATGCCTTGACCATATCACATCACAACATGCCCTGCAAAAACAAGTTAGACGTCCTCTACTTTGTTGTTGCAAGTTTTACGTGGCTGCTACGGGCTTAAGCAAGAACCAATCTCACCTACGCATCAAAACCACAACGATAGTTCGTCAAATAGACTCTGTTTTAACCTTCGCAAGGACCAGGCGTAGCCACACTTGGTTCAACTAAAGTTTGAGAGACAGTCACCCGCAAGCCACCTATGTGCAAAGCACGTCGGGGGAACTGGTCTCGCGTAAGCGTACGCGTAATGTTGGTCTGGGTCGTCTCGTCAACAATACCGCCGAACCAAAGTATGACATGCTGGTAGGTAGTATGACTTGTATCGCCCACAACTTACTTGTGTTCTACTCGTGCATATAACATCAAACCATAAAACCTAGGCTCGGATGCCACTGTTGGGGAACGTAGTAATTTCAAAATTTTCCTCTGCACACACAAGATCATGGTGATGCATAGCAACGAGGGGGAGAGTATGATCTACGTACCCTTGTAGATCGCAACGGAAGTGTTGACACAACGTAGAGGAATTAGTCATACGTCTTCTTCCCGATCCGATCGATCCAAGCACCGTTACTCTGGCACCTCCGAGTTCTTAGCACACGTACAGCTCGATGACGATCCCCGGGCTCCGATCCAGCAAAGCTTCGGGGAGGAGTTCCGTTAGCACGACGGCGTGGTGACGATCTTGATGTTCTACCGACGCAGGGCTTCGCCTAAGCACTAAAACGATATGATCGAGGTGGAATATGGTGGCAGGGGGCACCGCACACGGCTAAGGAACAATCTCACTGATCAACTTGTGTGTCTAGGGGTGCCCCCTGCCTCCGTATATAAAGGAGCCAAGGGGGAGGGGGCCGCCGGCCAGGAGGAGGGCGCAGGAGGAGTCCTACTCCTACCGGGAGTAGGACTCCCCCCCCAATCCTAGTTGGACTAGGATTCCCCGAGGGGGAAAGAGATAGAGGGGGCTGGCCACCTCTCCTAGTCCTAATAGGACTAGGGGAGGGGGAGGCGCGCAGCCCACCTTGGGCTGCCCCTTTCACCTTTCCACTAAAGCCCACTAAGGCCCATATATTTCCCGGGTGGTTCCGGTAACCTCCCGGTACTCCGGTAAAATCCCGATTTTACCCGAAACACTTCCGATATCCAAACATAGGCTTCCAATATATCAATCTTTATGTCTCGACCATTTCGAGACTCCTCGTCATGTCCGTGATCACATCCGGGACTCCGAACTAACTTCGGTACATCAAAATGCATAAACTCATAATTACTGTCATCGTAACATTAAGCGTGCGGACCCTACGGTTCGAGAACAATGTAGACATGATCGAGACACGTCTCTGGTCAATAACCAATAGCGGGACCTGGATGCCCATATTGGCTCCTACATATTCTACGAAGATCTTTATCGGTCAGACCGCATAACAACATACGTTGTTCCCTTTATCATCGGTATGTTACTTGCCCGAGATTCGATCGTCGGTATCCAATACCTAGTTCAATCTCATTACCGGCAAGTCTCTTTACTCATTCCGTAATACATCATCTCACAACTAACATATTAGTTGCAGTGCTTGCAAGGCTTATGTGATGTGCATTACCGAGAGGGCCCAGAGATACCTCTCCGACAATCGGAGTGACAAATCCTAATCTCGAAATACGCCAACCCAACATCTACCTTTGGAGACACCTGTAGTACTCCCTTATAATCACCCAGTTACGTTGTGATGTTTGGTAGCACCCAAAGTGTTCCTCCGGCAAACAGGAGTTGCATAATCTCATAGTCATAGGAACATGTATAAGTCATGAAGAAAGCAATAGCAACATACTAAACGATCGGGTGCTAAGCTAATGGAATGGGTCATGTCAATCAGATCATTCAACTAATGATGTGATCCCGTTAATCAAATAACAACTCTTTGTTCATGGTTAGGAAACATAACCATCTTTGATTAACGAGCTAGTCAAGTAGAGGCACACTAGTGACACTCTGTTTGTCTATGTATTCACACATGTATTATGTTTCCGGTTAATACAATTCTAGCATGAATAATAAACATTTATCATGATATAAGGAAATAAATAATAACTTTATTATTGCCTCTAGGGCATATTTCCTTCACGTAGGACGACAAGGATGCGTACTACTTCAGAGTGGTACGTAATCCTGTCTTGGAAGTCATGTTGCTAGACAACAATGAACCTACGAGCTATGGAGAAGCGATGGTGGGCCCGGATTCCAATAAATGGCTCGAGGCCATAAAATCCGAGAGAGGATCCATGTATGAAAACAAAGTGTAGACTTTGGCAGAACGGCTCGATGGTCGTAAGGCTGTTGAGGACAGATGGATTTTAAAGGAAGACAGACAATGATGGTAAGCGTCACGATTGAGAAAGCTCGACTTGTCGTTAAGGTGTTTCCCGACAAGTTCAAGGAGTTGACTACGATGAGACTTTCTCACACGTAGCGATGCTAAAAGTCTGTTGGAATTATGTTAGCAGTCACTACATTATTTATGAAATCTTGCAGATAGGATGTCAAAACCATTGTTTCCTTGACGATTTTCTTGAGGAAAGGTTGTATGAGATACAACTAGAAAGTTTTGTCAATCCTAAAAAATGCTAACAAGTATGCAAAGCTCCAGCAATCCTTCTAAGGACTGGAGTAAGCATCTCGGAGTTGGAATGTACGCTTTGATGAGATGATCAAAGATTTTGGGTTTATACAAAGTTTATGAGAAACTTGTATTTCCAAAGAAGTAAGTGCGAGCACTATAGAATTTCTGATGAGTATATGTTGTTGACATATTGTTGATCAGAAATGATGTAGAATTTCTGGAAAGCATATAGGGTTATTTGAAAGGTGTTTTTCAATGGAAAACCTAGATTAGGCTACTTGAACATTGAGCATCAAGATCTATAAGGATAGATCAAAATGCTTAATGGTACTTTCAAATGAGCACATACCTTGACATGATCTTGAAGGTGTTCAAGATGGATCAGTCAAAGAAGGAGTTCTTGCCTGAGTTGTAAGGTACGAAGTTTCGGTTTAAAGCTCGACCATGGCAGAACAGAGAGAAAGGACGAAGGTCGTCCCCTATGCTTAGACATAGGCTCCATAGTATGCTATGCTGTGTACCGCACCTGATGTGTGCCTTGCCACATGTCTGGCTAGAGGGTACAAAGGTGATCTAGGAGTAGATCACCAGATAGCGGTCAAAATTATCTTTAGAGGAATAAGGATATGTTTCTCGGTTATGGAGGTGATAAAGAGTTTGACGTAAAGAGTTACGTCGATGCAAGCTTAACACCTATCCGGATAGCTCTGAGTAGAGATACCGGATACGTATAATGGAGCAAAAATTTGGAATAGCTCCAAGTAGAACAGTTATTTGAAATGGCTCCAAATATAGCATAGAGATTTGCGAAGTACATACGGATCTGAATGTTGCAGACCCGTTGACTAAAACCTCTCTCATAAGCAACATGATCAAACCCAGAACTCATTGAGTGTTGATCACATAGTGATGTGAACTACATTATTGACTCTAGTAAACTCTTTGGATGTTGGTCACATGGCAATGTGACCTATGAGTGTTATTCACATGGCGATGTGAACTAGATTATTGACTCTAGTGCAAGTGGGAGACTGTTGGAAATATGCTCTAGAGGCAATAACAAATTAGTTATTATTATATTTCCTTTTTCATGATAACCGTTTATTATCCATGCTATAATTGTATTGATAGGAAACTCAGATACATGTGTGGATACATAGACAACACCATGTCCCTAGTAAGCCTCTAGTTGACTAGCTCGTTGATCAATAGATGGTTATGGTTTCCTTACCATGGACATTGGATGTCGTTGATAACGGGGTCACATCATTAGGAGAATGATGTGATGGACAAGACCCAATCCTAAGCATAGCACAAGATCGTGTATTTCGTATGCTAAAGCTTTTCTAATGTCAAGTATCACTTCCTTAGACCATGAGATTGTGCAACTCCCGGATACCGTAGGAATACTTTGGGTGTGCCAAACGTCACAACGTAACTGGGTGGCTATAAAGGTGTCACGACCGGTTTTCCAATAAAAATATTTATTGAGAAACCAATCTTTTGAGTCCAGTATGAGAAAAATTCTCCTTACCGGTAGACAATTTTTTTGATACAATAAGCCAGTAGCATAAAATATATTACAGGGTCGAACTACGGTTGCTCAACCAAAATATTACAAACACGCCAATAATTATACATAATGGCGGACATGACACAGTGGTGTGGAGGCATACTACTGACTCGAGGATGGGACGGTGGTGGAAAAACACAGCGGGGAGAGAGATACAAGACTCTAAAACCGGCATCTCATCGAGCGTCGAGGTGAGGCTCGATGAATTTATTTGGTAGCGGAAGCGGATATGATACAGTGACCAAATCCAGGGTCGTACGAGACTGACTGGGATTCCTCTAGGCGTCGGACTCGCTATTAAAATCTTCATCCATGAGATCGCCTTCGTCAGCATCTGGCCAAATCAACAAGCCAGTGAGTACTTTGAAAGTACTCGCAAGACAGTTCGGACGTAAGATATAACAAATGCATGCATGAATGCGTCATGATTAATTCACCAATGTACATTCAAAAAAATTAGCATAACGAAGTAAGTAAAAGGGAAATGGCGGTAGTCCGCCTGAAATCCCAACAAAACATAATTGAAAACCGATCGGGTGTCTGAAGCGACGCCTCGAAAGTGAACAAATAAATATAAGGAAATGATGCCACAGTCGGGCGTCTTAGCGACACCACATAAAGGGCTTTAAAAGAAATGCCACAGTCGGACGTCGGGGCGACATCACAGAAAGGGCTTTAAAAGAAATGCCACAGTCGGGCATCTTAGCGACACCACATAAAGGGCTTTTATTCACAAGGAAGTAATGCTCATAATAAATATTCAATTCATGAAAATAAACGGGTTAGTCCATCCACAGGAATAATCATTTAACCGGACTTAGCACTCATACGATTCACCGGAGTCTCTGTCATCAAAACTGGCACTTGTCAGGATAAGATAATACTGAACTTGGACATGGAATAGATGATTCAAGGAATATATGACTCTGCAGAGTTTGTACAAAAATTTCCCACAGCCAACGGATTTCCGTAGTCACGAAGGACTAGTTCCGTTTACGGTTTTTCGGAGGAAAACACAGCTAACTAGTACACACCCATCCTACCTCTCGATGCTAGGAATCACCCTAGACATCGTCCAAGAAAAACTTTTGAGACGGGGAGATCACAATCTCGAATAGCATGGGATCAAATTTATATACGCGCGCTCTAAGGGGTGCCCCCCTCTCGGTCCCAACCGGAAACACCCATGCCCCCTGACCGGATGACTGGCTTTAATCCAGGGCCATGGAACCATCATCACGGCCTCTCCTTTTTGGTGTGTACCAGGAAAGCGGTTTACAACTTACTAAGCCATATTCCTTGCGGAAAACATGTGGTAGTACAGGGGAGGAGGAATGGAAGGAACTGGAACGATACGAGTTGACATTGAAGTCACATAGTCTGGCAAAAGCCTGGCATGCTAAAACACTGCCATCTTACCCATCCTCATGCCAACACATGGCCATGCATACTCACATCCATCCACTCATGGATTTCCGAAACTTACTTGCCTCATCGTTGCAGGTAACATGACATTCGTCGGTATGTTCATCAACATGCCATAAACTACTTAATGCAAACAGGCCAAACAATCATCATATCAAAAGTTCAAACACGCTTGCCTGGTTCGGAGTAGTCGGAGCCTAGCTCGGTGAAGTTCGCGGCTCCGTCACCTCCTTCGGTATCTACGGTATAAAGAAAATATATGCGCTATCGTAAATACCAAGAGGTGCACAAAAAGTATTCCAAATATTTTTCAAATAAATCTGATAAAAAACTAGACAAAATTTTAAAGAGGACAGAAAAAGAATCAATCAAAAATACTTTTTTGTTTAAAAGTTATAAAGGTTTTAGTCCAGGGACTCATCTGTAATGAAACAGAAGGTTTCCAGGGGCTAGCTTATAAAAACAGAAAACATTCCAGTCTTTAATACGCCAGCCCAGAGGGGAAAGCGTATTTTGCTCGAAGGCATTTTCAGAAAATGATTCGTTTAAAAGGATCTGAGAGACTGACGGGCGGGTCCCACTCGTCAGGTTTAAACTTTCAAACGGGGGACGAAGCTCGTCGGCGCTCGAGAGCCGCGGTGGTCACTGGCGGCGATCCACGGCGAGGCAGGGGGATCGGAGAGTACCTCCGTGTTCAGGGCGCCCTTCCGCGTCGGTTGGTGGTGGTGGTGGCGGTCGGCGAGCACCACGTCGACGGCGAGCCTTGCTCCGGCGGACGGCGGTTCGGGTGGTCGTGGGACTCGTCAGAGAGAGCTGCGAAGGCCAAATTGAGGAGGGGGTTAGACTTCTGGTAGCTAGAGGGAGTAACTGACGGGGTTTGGGCGCCGGAGATGGCCTCACCGGAGCGAATTGAGGTGGAGGCCGAGGCGGATCGGGGCGGCCGGAGTTGGGGGAGGAGACCTCCTCGAGGTCCTCCTAGTGGCCTGGCGGGGCTTTGGTGAGGTGTAGTGGTGGTGCGTGCTCGAGGGTGAGCTCGGGAGCCCTTTTTATAGGCGGTCCGAGGCGGTGGCCGTGAACGGGGATCTCCGGTGAAGATTACGGCGGCGCAGAGCTTGGTCGGGGAGGTTTAGGGAGTTGGGCGTCATCGCGGAGGTCCACCGGTTCCATTTAGGTGCTAACCAGGCTTGGATTTGGTGCTTTGGGCGAGCTCGACAGAACGGGGCGGCGCGGGCCCGTCGGCGGCAGGGAGCACGTCCCGTGCTTGCCGGGCCACGGCGACGGTGCCACGGGCATGCGCTGGCATGCATGAGCCACGCGTAGAGTAGAGGAGCGTTGGGCGGCGCCGAACGGCGTTGAGCCGCCGTTCTGTTCCCTGTCGGCTGCTACGGTGGTTCGGCCGCCACAAGACACGCCGGCGCGGGCGGCTCAGGGCGCCACCGACGCCAGGAAGACGCCAAGCGCGCGTGCGGGGTGCTCCAGACAGGAGGAAGGGGCGGCGAGGAACGTGCCAAGGGCACTGTGGGCATGTGACTGAACTTCTGACGAAGATCGACACTGAACTCTGAATTTTTTTGAATATGAGCAGCAACAGTGCATGCCAAGTGTTCGACAGAATGATCTAGGCATGTAGGGATTTTTCCTTGAGCTGATTTTTGGTGGAGTGGCTTCTCATTGCTCCAGTAGGCTGCCTGAATTTTGGTGGAATTTTTGGAGAAGTGTAGCTATGAATTTCACCAAATTTGGCAAATCTGGTCCAAACTTGCAGAGACTGAATTTTGAAAAATTTGAAAATAGGAGGAGTGGATCAAGATGGTTTTGGGTTGTGGGTACAAAGGACTATCCAGGAGAGTTGGTTTGAGGTTAAAACTCAAATGAAAAAAGGGTACTTGCTTTGAAAATCCCTCAGGCTCCAAATAAAAGGCAGAAAAGATTTGAGAGGTAAAATAATTAGAATAAAATCCAAAACTTGCTTGGATTAGTTGGGACAGAGAACTTAGGTTGATTACAAGGAGGAGGGGAGGTTTTGGAGGGGTTTTACCACATGGGCAAAAATACAAAGTCATGGGTGGTTTCCAAGATATGAAAATCCCAAATTTTCATAGAGTTTCTTTTTTAAAAGAAAA
Organism: Triticum urartu; assembly: GCF_003073215.2. Lineage (NCBI taxonomy): Eukaryota > Viridiplantae > Streptophyta > Magnoliopsida > Poales > Poaceae > Triticum > Triticum urartu. Next base: position 558,463,264 of record NC_053027.1, on the reverse strand, counting down.
AGATTAAACTCCCAAAATAATTTGAGAGGGAACCAACAGAGAAGAAGTTTCAAAAGATCAAACACCATAGTTTGAAGAAAAATAAAATCCTTGCCAAAGAAAAGAAAGTTTTTAAGAGGAAGGATTTCTGGAAAAGAAATTTTTAATGCCCTCTTTTAAAAAAATCCAACAAAGTTTTTGATGAAAACCAATTAAAATTTTTGGAGTGTCACAACACCTACCCCCTTAGGAAAAATCTCGTCCCCGAGATTTCAGCTGTTCCTCAAGTAAGTGTGGATGCCCTGTCCGAAGAAAATCCTCTCTTTCCCAAGTTGCTTCACTTTCGGTGTGATTGCTCCACTGAACTCCGAAAAACTTGAGGGTTTTCTGTCGGGTTCTCCTTTCAAACTCCTCTAATATTTTTACTGGGCGTTCTCGATAAGTGAGGTCTGGCTGCATGTCAATGTTCTCATGGGATACTTGCTTCTCTGGTTTGCTTACGCACTTCCTTAATTGAGAGACGTGGAACACGTCGTGAATGTCGGACAAGTCTTCGGGTAAGTCTAGCTGGTAGGCTACAGTGCCTCTTTGTGCCACTATGCAGAATGGTCCAATGAATCTTGGTGCTAACTTCCCTTTAACCTTAAACCGTTGCAGTCCCCTCATGGGTGATACTCTCAGGTATACGAACTCACCGGGTTCGAAGCTGACCCTACGATGTTTCTGATCATAATAACTCTTCTGTCGACTTTGAGCGGTCTTAAGTCTGTCTCTGATTAGCTTGACTTTTTCCTCAGCTTCTCTGAGCATGTTTGGTCCGAAGATGCGGCTGTCTCCGGTCTCTGACCAATTTAACGGGGTACGACATCTCCGTCCGTATAAAGCCTCAAATGGTGCCATTTGCAGGCTGGCCTGGTAGCTGTTGTTGTACGCGAACTCGGCGTATGGCAGGCTTTCTTCCCAACTGGTTCCATAGGTGAGGACACATGCTCTCAGCATGTCTTCTAAAATTTGGTTTACGCGTTCAGTCTATCCATCAGTCTGGGGATGGTAGGTTGTCTTTACTGGAATGAAATGTGCCACCTTGGTTAATCTATCGGTGATGACCCATATGGCATCATTCCCGTGTCGTGACCGAGGTAGTTCGACAATAAAATCCATCCCTATTTCATCCCATTTCCACTCAGGTATTTTGTTTGGTTGCAGTAGTCCGGCTGGTTTTTGATGCTCAACTTTTATGCGTTGACAAGAATCGCAACATGCAACGAATGTGGCTATGTCCCTCTTCATACCGTGCCACCAAAATCTTTCCTGAATATCCTTATACATTTTGGTTCCTCCAGGGTGGATTGAATATGGAGTGGTGTGTGCTTCAGCTAGGATTTGCTGTCTGAGGTCCTCTATGTTTGGCACGTAGAGTCTGTCCCCGTACCGTAATATTCCATCATCGCCTATGACGAACTCCGAGGCCTTGCCCATACTCACCTTTCTTTTAATTCCTTCAATGCTGGGGTGACCAGGCTGAGCTTCTTTAATTCTCTCCACAAGGTCGGGCTTTATTTCCAAGTTTGATATGGTGCCTTCCGCGATCATTAACAAGTTGAGTTTGGCAAATTCTTGTTGGAATTCAGGTCTCAAGCTTTGCAGATTGTTTTCGTCGGAGCTGGGGTTTCGACTAAGAGCATCGGCCACTACATTTGCTTTCCCTGGATGATAGTGGATACCAACATCATAATCCTTTACCAATTCCAACCAGCGTCGTTGCCGTAAGTTTAGTTCTGGCTGTGTGAAAATATATTTGAGACTTTTATGGTCCGTGTATATTTCACATCGATTCCCAAGTAAGAAATGCCTCCATTCCTTAAGTGCATGAATGACTGCTGCCATTTCTAAGTCATGAGTGGGATAATTTTCCTCATGCTTGCGGAGTTGTCGTGAAGCGTATGCGACAACCTTGCCTTCTTGCATCAACACGCACCCGAGACCTTTTCGGGATGCGTCACAGTACACCTCAAAATTCTTGTGTATGTCTGGCACAATTAATACCGGTGCTGTCGATAATTTCCGTTTTAGCTCTTGGAAACTTTTCTCGCAGGCTTCTGTCCATTCAAACTTCTTGTCCTTCTTGAGCAACTGCGTCATTGGCTTGGCTAGGGTGGAGAATCCTTCAATAAATCTGCGGTAATATCCTGCCATTCCCAAGAAACTTCGTACGTCCGTTACGCTGGCTGGTGCCTTCCAGTCAAGTATGGCCCTGACTTTCTCCGGGTCCACTGCGATACCGTCTTGGGTCAGCACGTGGCCTAGAAAGCCTACTTGTCTTAGCCAGAATTCGCACTTGCTGAACTTGGCATACAATTTGTGTTTTCTGAGTTCTCCTAGCACAATCCTGAGATGTTCCGCGTGCTCTTCTGGTGTTTTGGAGTATATCAGAATATCATCGATAAATACCACAACGAACTTGTCCGTAAACTTCATAAATACTTTGTTCATGAGGTGAACAAAATATGCGGGGGCGTTTGTTAATCCAAAAGGCATAACTGTGAACTCATATAGTCCATATCTGGAGGTGAAGGCTGTTTTGGGGATATCTTCTGTTCGCACTTTTAATTGATGGCATCCTGACCTTAAGTCAATCTTTGAGAATACCTTGGCCTGAGCGAGCTGATCAAATAAATCATTTATTCGTGGCATCGGGTATTTGTTCTTTACTGTGACCATGTTAAGTGCTCGGTAGTCTATGCACAATCTTAGTGTTCCATCCTTCTTTTTGGCAAATAAAATTGGTGATCCCCAAGGTGAGGAGCTGGCTCGAGTGTATCCCTTGTCCAGTAATTCCTTTATTTGTTTCTTCAACTCAATCAATTCGGATGGTGCCATTCTGTATGGTTTCTCGTATATGGGGGTGGTTCCTGGTGCTAGCTCAATGCTGAATTCTATTTCTCGGTCTGGTGGCATGCTTGGTAGTTCTTCGGGAAATACATCTGGAAATTCACATACCACTGGAACCTTGCTTAACTCAGAAACGTCCACCTTATTCAATCTCGGCTGCCGGGGTATTTTTCTTTCCTTGGCTGATACTTTTATTGTCTTCCCGCGGTGGTGCGTGAGAATTACGGTCCGGTTGAAACAGTCAATAAAACCTTTGTTGGTGGTTAACCAGTCCATCCCTAGGATGACATCCAGTCCTTTATTTTCCAACACAATAAGATTGGCGTAAAATTTCAATCCTTTGAACTCAATAACCACGTTTTGACAGTAACTCTGAGTAACTTGCTGAATCCCAGGGGACTTGATGATCATGGATTTTTCCAAGGGAAACATCGAAAAATTATTTTGCAAAGCAAAACTTTTCGAAATGAATGAGTGAGAAGCTCCAAAATCAAACAAAACCGTTGCAGGTATTGTGTTGACAGGAAACGTACCGAGTACGATATCCGGAGCGTTTTGTGCTTCTTCTTTGGTCACGTGGTTTAGATGACCCTTCCTGTGGTTGTTGTTGGGGTTGAAATTGTTGCACTTGGGCGCCGAATTATTTCCACCATTGTTTGGCTTCGGGGTCGAGTTCCTTGGCTTGGGGCACTGTTTGGCGTAGTGCCCTTCTTCTCCACAAGCGTAGCAAGTAACGCCTGGGCGATATGTGAACTCTTTGTCCCTTGCATGGAAATTCTTGGTTGGGCATGAGATGTTTGTCGTAGGTTTGTGTGTCCCACCTTTCTGAAAGTCTGTCCTGCTTCGGTGGTTGCGCGCAAGAGTAGTCTGGTCTCTTTTTCGCTTGCGTAAATCCTCCAAGCTACGTCTCTCATTTTCCAAAGTAATAGCTTTGTCCACTAGTGTCTTAAAATCTGGAAAAGTGTGAACGACCAGTTGGCATTTAAGCGCGGGCGCCAGACCGTCAAGGAATTTCTCCATCTTCTTGTTTTCAGTCATACGTTCTTCATTGGCGTAGCGGGACAATAGAGTAAATTGATCGTTGTATTCTGACACTGTCATGTTCCTTTGTTTGAGGTCATCAAACTCTCTCTTCTTGATTTTCATAATACTCTTGGGAATGTGTGCACCACGGAAACCTTCCTTGAAATCATCCCAGGTTATATCATTTTTGTTGGGGTGCATGTGCAGAAAATTCTCCCACCACGATGCAGCTGCTCCTGTGAGATAGTGCGGAGCATATAGTACTTTCTCGAGATCTGAACATTTTGCAATAATTAATTTTCTCTCCATATCTCGAAGCCAATCCTCGGCTTCAAGAGGTTTGTCGGTATGAGAAAATGTTTGGGGACGTGTCTTCTGTAGCTCAGATAACTTGGAATGCTGCTGATACTGTCCATGGTGATTTCCCATGTTGATGACTTGGTTCATCATTTCCCGATGTTGTTGCTGACTCTGCTCATAAAGGCAGCACATTTGTGAAAGTGCCGATTCATTGCCCTGTTGGCTTGATTGTCCTTGTGTGAAATTGTTGCTGGGTTGTGTATCATAATTTTCCTCTGGTGGAGTTGGCATGGAACGAGTCCAAGGACGGGACATTTTTCACTCTGGGGATATATTTTGTAAAATCCATAAGAAAAGCGAAAAGAGTCGCAAAAACTATTCCATAAATGCATAAAGCTGGCAAATAAAAATCAAATAACCAAGCTTACTTAAGAAAAACAAATCGATTTGCGCACGGAGAAGGACTGCTCATTACATATCTTACACGCGAGCGGTAATTATACAATACATCACTCAGGATATGCGTACATAATCCTGACATGTTATTTAGGCTAGTGCACTCCTCCAGATCCTACATGATGCGCAAACAGGCTACTTCTCACAACCTATGTACATATAAACATATCATACAAAGCGGTACATTGCATGGCGGCTAAGCGTACTCAGGCGGAGATGTTGACGACCTCCTTTGCCCTGCCGAGGGTGAGGCGTAGCGAGGCTGGGGACTCGACTTCCTCCTCACTGATAGGCTCCATACGAGTAGAGTTGCGCTGGGTGGACGGAGCGGGTGCCAGGGGCGGAACAACACGAATAGGAGTGGGCGCGCAGGGTGGTGCAGTGCGCGCTGGAGTGGGCGCAATAACTTGGTTGAACTCTTCGGTAGAAGGCAGGCGACGAGTAGGTGCATAAGATGCTGAGGACGAGACCAAAGTTAGTGGCGGTGCGGTGGGTAGGAGCTCCCTCCTGTTGGCAGCACAGCCATGAACTGAGTCCATGCGGGCAGCCACGAAGTCGTCCACCAGGTTGTCGAAGGCTGCCTCCAGGGCCCGGAGATACTCAATGAGCATCTCAAAAGCCTCGTCTCGTTCTCCTCTGGGGCAGGAGAATGCGTAGTGACAGGTGTAAGGCACATGGCATGGAAGATAACGGTAACGACGAGTCTTCATCACGGGGAGGACATCCCTGAGACGAGCTATCGCCTCGCGGGCTGCCATCTGCATAGCATGCCTCTCCGTAGGCATGGCTCTTCCCAAGAACCGGAAGCGGCGTAACTCACCACGCCCTCCCTTGAACTGCACCGTGGCCTGGTGCATGGTCAGACTGTCGTTGACTCGGTGCTGGCAGAGTGTGAAGACTGGGCGCACAGATGGCCCCATCGCGACCTGAACGATGAAAGAAAGAAGCTTGACGAACCCATCGGGCACGTTGGCGAAGGTCTGAGACTCGCAGCTGTTGTCGGCCATCTACAAAAGTAGGCAAAAATTCTGCATGGTCAGATCATAAATTTATGCTGACTGACAGAAAAATGACTACAATCAAGAAAATATGAAAAGGCTCAATCATGCTAATAACCAATTAGCGATCGCTCCTAGTGGCTTCGTACAGTCAGCCTGGCTCTGGTACCAAGCTTGTCACGACCGGTTTTCCAATAAAAATATTTATTGAGAAACCAATCTTTTGAGTCCAGTATGAGAAAAATTCTCCTTACCGGTAGACAATTTTTTTGATACAATAAGCCAGTAGCATAAAATATATTACAGGGTCGAACTACGGTTGCTCAACCAAAATATTACAAACACGCCAATAATTATACATAATGGCGGACATGACACAGTGGTGTGGAGGCATACTAGTGACTCGAGGATGGGACGGTGGTGGAAAAACACAGCGGGGAGAGAGATACAAGACTCTAAAACCGGCATCTCATCGAACGTCGAGGTGAGGCTCGATGAATTTATTTGGTAGCGGAAGCGGATATGATACAGTGACCAAATCCAGGGTCGTACGAGACTGACTGGGATTCCTCTAGGCGTCGGACTCGCTATTAAAATCTTCATCCATGAGATCGCCTTCGTCAGCATCTGGCCAAATCAACAAGCCAGTGAGTACTTTGAAAGTACTCGCAAGACAGTTCGGACGTAAGATATAACAAATGCATGCATGAATGCGTCATGATTAATTCACCAATGTACATTCAAAAAAATTAGCATAACGAAGTAAGTAAAAGGGAAACGGCGGTAGTCCGCCTGAAATCCCAACAAAACATAATTGAAAACCGATCGGGTGTCTGAAGCGACGCCTCGAAAGGTGAATAAATAAATATGAGGAAATGATGCCACAGTCGGGCGTCTTAGCGACACCACATAAAGGGCTTTAAAAGAAATGCCACAGTCGGACGTCGGGGCGACATCACAGAAAGGGCTTTAAAAGAAATTGCCACAGTCGGGCGTCTTAGCGACACCACATAAAGGGCTTTAAAAGAAATGCCACAGTCGGACGTCGGGGCGACATCACAGAAAGGGCTTTAAAAGAAATGCCACAGTCGGACGTCTTAGCGACACCACGTAAAGGGCTTTTATTCACAAGGAAGTAATGCTCATAATAAATATTCAATTCATGAAAATAAACGGGTTAGTCCATCCACAGGAATAATCATTTAACCGGACTTAGCACTCATACGATTCACCGGAGTCTCTGTCATCAAAACTGGCACTTGTCAGGATAAGATAATACTGAACTTGGACATGGAATAGATGATTCAAGGAATATATGACTCTGCAGAGTTTGTACAAAAATTTCCCACAGCCAACGGATTTCCGTAGTCACGAAGGACTAGTTCCGTTTACGGTTATTTCGGAAGAAAACACAGCTAACCAGTACACACCCATCCTACCTCTCGATGCTAGGAATCACCCTAGACATCGTCCAAGAAAAACTTTTGAGACGGGGAGATCACAATCTCGAATAGCATGGGATCAAATTTATATACGCGCGCTCTAAGGGGTGCCCCCCTCTCGGTCCCAACCGGAAACACCCATGCCCCCTGACCGGATGACTGGCTTTAATCCAGGGCCATGGAACCATCATCACGGCCTCTCCTTTTTGGTGTGTACCAGGAAAGCGGTTTACAACTTACTAAGCCATATTCCTTGCGGAAAACATGTGGTAGTACAGGGGGAGGAGGAATGGAAGGAACTGGATACGATACGAGTTGACATTGAAGTCATATAGTCTTGGCATAGCCTGGCAATGCTACAAACTGCCATCTTACCATTCCTCATGCCAACACATGGCCATGCATACTCACATCATCCACTCATGGAATTTCCGAAACTTCACTTGCTCATCGTTGCAGGTACATGACATTCGTCGTATGTTCATCCACATGCCATAAACTCACTTAATGCAAACATGGCCAAAACAATCATCATATCAAAAGTTCAAACATGCTTGCCTGGGTTCGGAGTAGTCGGAGCCTAGCTCGGTGAAGTTCGCGGCTCCGTCACTCTTCGGTATCTACGGTATAAAGAAAATATATGCGCTATCGTAAATACCAAAGAGGTGCACAAAAAGTATTCCAAATATTTTTCAAATAAATCTGATAAAAAACTAGACAAAATTTTAAAGAGGACAGAAAAAGAATCAATCAAAAATACTTTTCTGTTTAAAAGTTATAAAGGTTTTTGTCCAGGGACTCATCTGTAATGAAACAGAAAGGTTTCCAGGGGCTAGCTTATAAAAACAGAAAACATTCCAGTCTTTAATACGCCAGCCCAGAGGGGAAAGCGTATTTTGCTCGAAGGCATTTTCAGAAAATGATTCGTTTAAAAGGATCTGAGAGACTGACGGGCGGGTCCCACTCGTCAGGTTTAAACTTTCAAACGGGGGACGAAGCTCGTCGCGGCGCTCGGGAGCCGCGGTGGTCACTGGCGGCGATCCACGGCGAGGCAGGGGGATCGGAGAGTACCTCCGTGTTCAGGGCGCCCTTCCGCGTCGGTTGGTGGTGGTGGTGGCGGTCGGCGAGCACCACGTCGACGGCGAGCCTTGCTCCGGCGGACGGCGGTTCGGGTGGTCGTGGGACTCGTCAGAGAGAGCTGCGAAGGCCAAATTGAGGAGGGGGTTAGACTTCTGGTAGCTAGAGGGAGTAACTGACGGGGTTTGGGCGCCGGAGATGGCCTCACCGGAGCGAATTGAGGTGGAGGCCGAGGCGGATCGGGGCGCGGAGTTGGGGGAGGAGACCTCCTCGAGGTCTCCTAGTAGCCTGGCGGGGCTTTGGTGAGGTGTAGTGGTGGTGCGTGCTCGAGGGTGAGCTTGGGAGCCCTTTTTATAGGCGGTCCGAGGCGGTGGCCATGAACGGGGATCTCCGGTGAAGATTACGGCGGCGCAGAGCTTGGTCGGGGAGGTTTAGGGAGTTGGGCGTCATCGTGGAGGTCTACTGGTTCCATTTAGGTGCTAACCAGGCTTGGATTTGGTGCTATGGGCGAGCTCGACAGAACGGGGCGGCGCGGGCCCGTCGGCGGCAGGGAGCACGTTCCGTGCTTGCCGGGCCACGGCGACGGTGCCACGGGCATGCGCTGGCATGCATGAGCCACGCGGAGAGCAGAGGAGCGTTGGGCGGCGCCGAACGGCGTTGAGCCGCCGTTCTGTTCCCTGTCAGCCGCTACGGTGGTTCGGCCGCAAGACACGCCGGCGCGGGCGGCTCAGGGCGCCACCGACGCCAGGAAGACGCCAAGCGCTGCGTGCGGGGTGCTCCAGACAGGAGGAAGGGGCGGCGAGGAACGTGCCAAGGGACTGTGGGCATGTGACTGAACTTCTGACGAAGATCGAGCACTGAACTCTGAATTTTTCTGAATATGAGCAGCAACAGTGCACGCCAAGTGTTCGACAGAATGATCTAGGCATGTAGGATTTTTCCTTGAGCTGATTTTTGGTGGAGTGGCTTCTCATTGCTCCAGTAGGCTGCCTGAATTTTGGTGGAATTTTTGGAGAAGTGTAGATATGAATTTCACCAAATTTGGCAAATCTGGTCCAAACTTGCAGAGACTGAATTTTGAAATTTGAAAAGAGGAGGAGTGGATCAAGATGGTTCTGGGTTGTGGGTTCTAAAGGACTATCCAGGAGAGTTGGTTTGAGGTCAAAACTCAAATGCAAAAGGGTACTGCTTTGAACACTCAGGCTCCAATAATTTGCAGAAAATTTTGAGGGAAAAATAATTAGAATAAAATCCAAAACTTGCTTGGATTAGTTGGGACAGAGAACTTAGGTTGATTACAAGGAGGAGGGGAGGTTTTGGAGGGGTTTTACCACATGGGCAAAAATACAAAGTCATGGGTGGTTTCCAAGATATGAAAATCCCAAATTTTCATAGAGTTTCTTTTTTAAAAGAAAAAGATTAAAATCCCAAAATAATTTGAGAGGGAACCAACAGAGAAGAAGTTTCAAAAGATCAAACACCATAGTTTGAAGAAAAATAAAATCCTTGCCAAAGAAAAGAAAGTTTTTAAGAGGAAGGATTTCTGGAAAAGAAATTCCTCTTTTAAAAAAAATCCAACAAAGTTTTTGATGAAAACCAATTAAAATTTTTGGAGTGTCACAAAATGTACACTATAGGTATCTCCGAAAGTGTCTGTTGGGTTGGCACGAATCGAGACTGGGATTTGTCACTCCATGTGACGGAGAGGTATCTCTGGGCCCACTCGGTAGGACATCATCATAATGTGCACAATGTGACCAAGGAGTTGATCATGGGATGATGTGTTACGGAACGAGTAAAGAGACTTGCCATTAACGAGATTGAACAAGGTATCGGGATACCGACGATCGAATCTCGGGTAAGTACAATACTGCTAGACAAAGGGAACTGCATACGGGATTGATCGAATCCTCGACATCGTGGTTCATCCGATGAGATCATCGTGGAACATGTGGGAGCCAACATGGGTATCCAGATCCCGCTGTTGGTTATTGAACGGAGAACGTCTCGGTCATGTCTGCATGCTTCCCGAACCCGTAGGGTCTACACACTTAAGGTTCGATGATGCTAGGGTTATTAAAGGAAGTTTGTATGTGGTTACCGAATGTTGTTCGGAGTCCCGGATGAGATCCCGAACGTCACGAGGAGTTCTGGAATGGTCCGGAGGTAAAGATTTATATATGGGAAGTCATCATACGATCACCGGAATAATTCGGGGGTTACTGGTATTGTACCGGGACCACCGGAGGGGTTCCGGGGGTCCACCGGGAGGGTCCACCTGCCCCGGAGGGCCCTATGGGCTGTATGTGGAGAGGGACCAGCCCCTTAGTGGGCTGGGCGCCTCCCCGCCTAGGGCCCATGCGCCTAGGATTTGGGGGAACCCTAAAAAGGGGGCGCCTTCTTGCCTTGGGGGCAAGGCAACCCCCCTTGACCGCCGCCCCTCCTCAGATTGGATCTGAGGGGGCCGGCCCCCCCTCTCCCTTGCCCCTATATATATGTGGGGGGTTGGAGGGCAGCCGCACCAAAGTCTTGGCTCAGCCCTCCCCCTCTCCCAAGTCCTTCTTCTCTCCCGTGGTGCTTGGTGAAGCCCTGCAGGATTGCCACGCTCCTCCACCACCACCACGCCGTTGTGCTGCTGCTGGATGGAGTCTTCCTCAACCTCTCCCTCTCTCCTTGCTGGATCAAGGCATGGGAGACGTCACCGGGCTGTACGTGTGTTGAACGCGGAGGTGCCGTCCGTTCGGCACTAGGATCTCCGGTGATTTGGATCACGACGAGTACGACTCCTTCAACCCCGTTCTCTTGAACGCTTCCGCTTAGCGATCTACAAGGGTATGTAGATGCACTCTCCTTCCCCTCATTGCTGGTCTCTCCATAGATAGATCTTGGTGACACATAGGAAAATTTTGAATTTCTGCTACGTTCCCCAACAGAGCCACAGCTGAAACGTCAAGCCGGATATGCTCTCGTTCACAGAACTCTTCCATAGCTCCTTTGGAAAGGTTAGTGTCATTATCAGTTATGATGCTGTGTGGAAAGCCAAAACGAAAAATCACCTTTTTCATAAACTGGACCGCCGTGGCTGCATCACACTTACTGACTGGCTCCGCCTCCACCCACTTTGTGAACTTGTCAACCGCCACCAAGAGGTGCGTCTTTTTATCTTTAGACCTTTTGAAAGGCCCGACCATATCAAGCCCCCAGACTGCAAACGGCCAAGTAATTGGAATCATCCTCAATTCTTGAGCCGGCACATGGGCTCGTCGTGAGAACTTCTGACATCCGTCACATTTACTGACCAGATCTTCTACATCAGCATGAGCCGTCAGCCAATAAAACCCATGACGAAAAGCTTTGGCCACAAGAGATTTTGAGCCGGCGTGATGACCACAATCGCCTTCATGAATCTCACGAAGGATCTCCTGACCCTCTGTAGGTGACACGCAATGTTGAAACGCTCCAGTGACGCTGCAGTGATGTAACTCGCCATTGACAATTGTCATGGACTTGGACCGCCGGACGATTTGTCTTGCCAAGGTCTCATCTTCAGGCAACTCTCCCCGGGTCATGTAAGCCAAATAAGGCATTGTCCAATCCGGGATAACATGGAGAACCACCACCAGCTGTGCCTCCAGGTCTGGTATTGCCAGATCTTCCTCTGTAGGTAACTTAACAGAAGGATTATGCGAAACATCAAGAAAGGTGTTAGGCGGCACCGGCTTACGCTGAGATCCCAGCCGGCTTAAGGCATCAGCCGCCTCATTCTTCCTTCGATCAATGTGTTCCACCACATAACCCTTGAAGTGTCCAGCCACAGCATCGACTTCACGACGGTAAGCCGCCATAAGGGGATCTTTAGAGTCCCACTTGCCTGACACCTGTTGAGCCACAAGGTCTGAGTCTCCTAAGCATCTTACCCGGCTCAAGCTCATCTCTTTGGCCATTCGGAGACCATGGAGTAGGACCTCGTACTCAGCTGCATTGTTAGTACAAGGAAACATAAGCCGGAGTACATAACAAAATTTGTCACCTCGAGGGGAAGTTAACACGACTCCAGCCCCCGAGCCTTCCAACTGTCTGGACCCATCAAAGTGAATAGTCCAATATGTGTTATCGGGCTTCTCAGGTGCCTGTAGGTCTGTCCAGTCATTGATGAAATCCACCAAAGCTTGAGACTTAATGGCAGAGCGTGGTACGTACTTTAGACCATGAGGCCCGAGCTCGATGGCCCACTTGGCGACCCGTCCTGTAGCCTCTCTGTTTTGAATAATGTCTCCCAAGGGGGCAGAACTTACCACAGTGATAGGGTGACCTTGGAAGTATTGCTTCAGCTTCCGGCTTGCCATGAACACCCCGTAAACAAGTTTCTGCCAATGAGGATATCTTTGTTTTGACTCGATGAGTACCTCACTGACATAATAAACCGGCCGTTGAACCGGATGTTCCTTACCAGCCTCCTTGCGCTCTACCACAATTGCCACATTGACGGCTCGTGAATTAGCAGCCACATATAACAGCTAAGGCTCTTTGTCAGTAGGAGCTGCAAGAACCGGTGGCTCGGATAACTGCCTCTTCAAATCCTCAAAAGCAGCATTAGCAGCATTACTCCAGACAAAGGTGTCTGCCTTCTTCATCAGTTGGTACAGCGGTAGGGCCTTCTCCCCTAACTGGCTTATGAACCGGCTTAAAGCAGCAACACGACCCGGTAGTCGCTGAACATCACTGATACATGCCGGTTTAGCCAAAGAAGTGATTGCCTTAATCTTCTCTGGATTAGCCTCGATGCCCCTGTTTGAGACCAAGAATCCCAAAAGCTTGCCTGCAGGCACACCGAATACACACTTCTTCGGGTTAAGCATCATTTTGTAAACCCGGAGATTGTCAAAGGTTTCTCTGAGATCAGGTATCAAGGTTTCCGTCTCTCTGGATTTCACCACTATGTCATCCACATAAGCATGAACATTGCGCCCAACCTGATTGTGGAGACAATTCTGTACACACCGTTGATAAGTCGCCTAGGCACTCTTGAGCCCAAAAGGCATAGACACATAGCAGAAGGCTCCAAACGGAGTGATGAAAGCCGTCTTCTCCTGGTCCTTAACTGCCATCTTGATCTGATGATAACCAGAGTAAGCATCCAAAAAGCTCAAACGCGCACAACCCGCCGTAGCATCAATGATTTGATCAATACGGGGGAGAGCGAAAGGATCAGCCGGACAAGCCTTATTTAAGTCCGTGTAATCCACACACATCCGCCAGGTGCCGTTTTTCTTGAGCACGAGCACCGGGTTAGCCAACCACTCCTGGTGAAAAACTTCGACAATGAACCCAGCCGCCAAGAGCCGGGCGACCTCCTCTCCTATAGCTTTTCGTCGTTCCTCATTGAATCGCCGCAGAAACTGCCTGACCGGCTTATACTTCGGATCAATATTAAGAGTGTGCTCAGCGAGTCCTCTCGGTACACCCGGCATGTCAGAAGGCTTCCATGCAAAGATGTCCCGGTTCTCAAGGATGAACTCGATGAGCGCGCTTTCCTATTTAGGATCCAAGTTGGCACTGATGCTGAATTGCTTAGACGAATCGCCTGGAGTAAAATCAACAAGCTTAGTCTCTGCAGCCGATTTAAACTTCATGGCTGGGTCATGTTCCGTAGTCGGCTTCTTGAGGGAGGTCATATCCGCCGGGTCAACATTATCTTGATAAAATTTGAGCTCCTCTGCTGCACAGACAGACTCGGCATAAGCCGCATCGCCTTCTTCGCACTCCAGGGCCACCTTTCAGCTTGCATGCACAGTGATGGTGCCCTTGTAACCCGGCATCTTGAGCTGTAAATAAACATAATACGGCCGCGCCATGAACTTGGCATAAGCCGGCCGCCCGAACAAAGCGTGATATGGACTCTTGATTTTGACCACCTCAAAAGTTAACTTTTCAGCCCTAGAATCATGCTCGTCTCCAAAAGCCACCTCTAGCTCAATCTTACCCACAGGATACGCCAACTTACCAGGCACCACTCCATGGAAGACGGTGTTGGAAGTTTTTAAATTCTTGTCAGTTAAGCCCATGCGCCGAAAGGTCTCGTAATAGAGGATGTTGATGCTGCTACCTCCATCCATGAGCACCTTAGTAAATTTATAACCACCAACCTGCGGTGCCACCACCAGGGCCAGTTGACCCGGATTATCAACCCGGGGAGGGTGATCCTCCCTACTCCAGACAATGGGCTGTTCCGACCACCTCAAGTAACGAGGGACTACCGGCTCAACAGAATTCACAGCCCTTTTATGGATTTTCTAATCACGTTTGCACAAACTAGTAGTGAACACGTGATACTGCCCACTATTTAGCTGCTTTGGATGGCTTTGGTAACCCGATTGTTGCTGCTGTTGTCCTCCTTGACCAGACTGCTGTTGGTTATGACCGCCCTGGTTTCCCTGAAAACCGGAACCTGAACCGCCGCCGGGGCCATGAAAGCCGCCGACTCCTGAGCCGCCACCCGGGCTTTGATTACCATCAAACATATTAGAATTCTTGAAAGCCTTCATGATTGCGCAATCCTTCCATAAATGAGTCGCTAGTCGTTCCCGGGTGCCGTGTTTTGGGCAGGGCTCATTGAGTAGTTGCTCAAGAGATGGACCTGACCCACCGAACCGAAGGGGTGGTTTTCCTTTGCGCTTTTGATTGTTACCCTGTGCATTGGCCACAAATTCCGGGTTACCGTCCGCCTTACGCTTATTGCCTCCTTGATTCGCCAGGTTATGCTGCTGACCCTTTCCATTACCATTATTCTTTCCCTTCCCTGTCTTTTCCTCATCAGACGCGGGATCCTTGGTACTATCAGAATCGGCATATTTGACTAAAGCCGCCATCAGCGTCCCCATATCGTTGCAATCACGCTTAAGGCACCCCAGTTTCTGTCTCAGAGGCTCAAAGCGGCAATTCTTCTCCAGCATGAGAACTGCTGAGCCGGCATCCATCTTATCAGACGAATGTATTATATCTTTGACCAGGCGCACCCAATGAGTCGTAGATTCACCTTCCTCCTGCTTATAATTTGTCAAGTCCATAATCGACATAGACTGCTTGCAAGTGTCCTTGAAGTTCTGGATGAAACGGGCCTTTAGCTCTGCCCATGAACTAATGGAATTGGGTGGCAAACCCTTTAACCAAGAACGGGCCGTTCCATCCAACATCATGGTGAAATATTTAGCCATCGCTTCATCACTAACCTCCAGCAGCTCCATGGCCATCTCGTAACTTTCGATCCACGCCCCAGGCTGTAAATCGGCCGTATAATTCGGCACCTTTCGAGGTCCCTTGAAATCCTTGGGCAGACGTACATTACGTAGAGCCGGTACCATACAAGGAACACCTCCAGTTCTAGTGGCAACACCCGCCTCAACGGAAGTCGTCGGGTAAGCCGGTGAGTCGCTGAGCGCTACTTGACAAGGCCTCTGACTCCATGTGTCTACTGTAACTCGGGCTCCGGTTTTGATCGAGGCGGAGCTAACCAGGGCGGAGGAGTTGATGAGGGCTGTAGGAGTACTTGCTGAGCTTATTCCATGTGTCTACTGTAACTCGGGCTCCGGTTTTGACGAGGTGGAGCTAACCAGGGCGGAGGAGTTGAGTGAATCCTATCCCGGCTGTAGGAGTAGGTCTCTTGCTGAGCCAGAGCTGTTTGGACAAGTTCCCTGATCCTCCGGGTTTCCACCGCTGTCGGATCATCACCATCTACTGGGAGAGCCGCCAAACGTGCTGATGCTGCGATTAAGTTCTCCATGGGGTTGGAGAAGTGACCCGGTGGTATTGGTACGTAATGGGGCGGTGCCATATTGCCGTGAAGAGGCGCCGTCACCGGAGGCTGGACTGGGCCTCCCGCTCCGGATGTCATAAACTGATTTGCACCTGGCGGGTTACTTGGGCCGGCCCGGGTGTAGCAAAGAGATTCCGAGGATCATAAATCTGAGGTAAACGGGACTGAGTTTTCTGATGTCTCCTCCTCATTACCTCATTAGATGCGTTCAAGCTCAACGTGAGCTGAAAGGCCTCTGCCTGAAGTTGTTGCGCCCGTACGTCCAAAGCCGCCCGCTCTGTGGCTAATCTAGTATCTTCAGCTGCTAAGGTTTCCTTGGCCCGGGCGATCTCATCGCGAACCTGTGCCACCTCTGCCTCATGCTCAGATTGGTTCGCAGGGACGACTGTAGCAGTTAACAAAGGGTAAGTTTATCCATGAGATCCATCAGCACCTGAGCCGGTGAGCGCACAGGGCCTCCTGCCCCGGCTGCTCCTAACCCGGACGTTATCGCGCTGAGGCCGTAGAATTTTGGCCGGGTTGAGTACCAGCCATGAACCATGAAGACTCCTGCCCAGTTTGGCGACTCTGAGGGGTCCGGAATAGTGCTGCCATCGGAACAGCCCCCAAGCACACCATCCTGAACTTGATACAACGAATCTGTTGAGCCGGCGGACGAATCACCGTCAGAGAGGGCGGCCGGCTCACCATCATCTTCAGATCCTTCAGAAAGTCCACCTCCATGGATGCAACCCACAAAGGCACGCTTCACGACGGGTTGAGCTCGGGCGGGTCTCGCACGCTGAGCCGTCTCGACGAGGTCGGTGCAGTTGTCCGGCTCAGGGCCCGGCTCCCCAATCCGGCCGATGAAGACGTGAATTCCGCCAAAGGGGACCCGGTACCCGTACTCAATTGAGCCAGTGTCGGGGCCCCAGCCTTCGTCGTCGACGTAGATCTTGCCGCGACGACTCTTGGTCATCCGGCCAACTGCGTATCCCTTGAGCCCTTCGAAGCTGCCCTTCAAGAACTCAAATCCACCGTGCGCTGGCCCCACGGTGGGCGCCAACTGTCGTGGAATTGTCACGGCAGATGTCCTTTTGCAAGGACTTAGCCATGGAGCCATCGCAACTAGGAGGCTTAAAGGGGTTAATCGGGACAAGGACACGCGAGGTTTATACTAGTTCAGCCCCTTACGGTGAAGGAAGGCCTACGTCTAGTTGGGTTGGTATTGCTTGAGGTTTCGATGACTAGGGAGCGAGATACGCTATGCCTGGCTCTTGGTGAGTTGTTTCTTGCCCTAAGCCGTTGGCGGGTCGTCCCCTTATATACACGGGTTAACGCCCTGCGGCTTACAGAGTCCCGGCCGGCTCATAAACAATGTCCGGCTCGGCGACTGGTTACTTTTACCTTACAGTACAAGTTATACCATCATGGCGGTTTATCTTTACGGGCCTCAGAGTCGCTTGTGGGCCTTTAGGCCTTTTAGTGAACCGCCATCTTCATGCCTTGGTCTTGGGCTTCTGATGAGCCTCTCTTTGCGTAACCCGGCCCCTCCGGGACGGCTTACACAAATAGTTATATCCCCAACAGTAACCGATCACGCCATAGGCTAGCCATATACTCTGCTCCTGGCGAGGTTACTAACATGGGTGACCTAAGGGCTTGGTTGGCAGTTTAAACTTATCCACAAATCCCCTTGATATGTATGAATGTGATGCACCAGTATCAAAAAGTACGACTGCAGTAAATGACTTAACCAAAAACTTACCTATTACTGCATCGGGTTGGGCTTCAACCTCCTCCACGTTAACGTGGTTCACTTGTCCCCTGGTGAAAGGGTTGGGCTTCTTCCCAGAGCTTCCATTGCCATTTCCATTCTTAGCTTCAGGACATTCATTGGCGTAATGTCCGGTCTTCTGGCACTTGTAGCAAGTAATGTGGCTTAGATCTTTCTTGGCGGGTGTTGCCGGGTTGGAACGGTTCTATCCGTTGTTTCCTCCATTGCTATTCCCGTTCTTGGCGCCACTATGGTTATGCGAATTCCCTCCAAAGTGATTGTGACCTCCATGGTTATGGACTAGTCCTCCCGAGTTCCGAGTGAAACGAGGCCTCTGATGAGCTCCAGAATTATACTTCCCTTGTCCATACTTCCTCCTGCGGTTGTCAATCTGCTGCTGCTTCCCTTCAATCATGAGAGCTCTATCTACCAACTCTTGGTAGTTATTGAAATTTGCCACCATCAACTGCATGATCAGCTCATCATTCAATCCTTCCAGAAACTTCTCCTTCTTAGCTGCATCTGTAGCGACATCATCTGGGGCATAACGTGCTAGCTTATTAAAGTCATCCACATACTGGCCAACAGTGCGTCCTCCTTGGCGTAAGTTGCGAAACTCGCCCTTCTTCATGGCCATAGCTCCTACTGGTACATGGGCTGTGCGAAAAGCTTGCTGAAACTGATCCCATGTCACAGTGTCAATGGGGTAAGTGACTGTGAAATTCTCCCACCATGATGCTGCGGGTCCATCAAGCTGATGTGCGGCAAAACGCACTCTCTCCGCATATGTGCATCCTGCGGTAGTCAACTCCCTTTCAATCTTGCGGAGCCAATCATCTACAACAATAGGCTCGGTGCTACTGGAGAACGCCATTTGTTGTTGTTGTTGCTGCTGCTGTTGTTGCTGTTGTTGTTGTTGTTGTTTTGCTGCTGCTTTTGCTGCTGTTGTTGCTGCTGTTGCTGTTGTTGCTGCTATTGTTGTTGCTGCTGTTGTTGCTGCTGTTGTTGTTGTTGCTGTTGTTGTTGCTGTTGTTGCTGTTGTTGCTGCTGCTGTTGTTGTTGTTGCTGCTCTTGCTGCTGTTGTTGCTGCTGTTGTTGTTGCTGTTGTTGTTGTTGGTGGTGGTGGTGGTGGTGGTGTTGTTGGTGTTGTTGTTGCTGCTGTTGTTGCTGTTGTTGTTGTTGTTGTTGTTGCTGTTGTTGCTGTTGTTGTTGTTGTTGTTGTTGTTGTTGTTGTTGTTGCTGCTGCTGCTGCTGTTGTTGCTGCTGTTGTTGTTGCTGCTGCTGTTGTTGTTGTTGTTGCTGCTGCTGTTGTTGCTGTTGTTGTTGTTGTTGCTACTGCTGCTGTTGTTCGTTGCTGTTGTTGTTGTTGTTGCTGTTGTTGCTGTTGTTGTTGTTGTTGTTGTTGTTGTTGTTGTTGTTGTTGTTCTGATTCTGGACTAGTATCTGCATCAATGCATTCTGCTGCTAGATCAACTGAGTGAGCTCTGGTGGGAAAGCAAATCCATTGTCGCGTCTCGGAGGCATCTGCTAGGTTTAGAAAAGGTGAGAATACATAGTAGAATGAGGTTTAGGGGGGAAACACTACCCATATGCACATGAGACAAACACAAACATAACACTCAATCAATCAAACAAGGGCATACAATCGGTCTAGAACTATCGTTACAAAAGTGCTCGGACTATACTATATACATGGTGGAATACTACTACTGATATGGTGGCGCACATCTGGTTCTCCTGGCATCGAATGTGTTGGTTTAACTCCTGGATGAAAGCTACAATCGATCTATCCTTCCTGGTGCTGATCATCTTCCATTGCTCATCTCGGCACCCACAAATCTGATAGATAGTATCCTTGAGATTATTGTGGTAAACTTCTCCAATACGTCCCATGGTAATGTGGGCTGTCATACTCTTTCCTAGACTCTAGGTTGGTGCATCAAAGGAAAATTCTATGGGCTCAGTGACTGGCGTAAATGTCCTTCCTGGAACTTGAACTTGAATCATCCAACGCTCCTCTTCTGGTAAAGTGGCATTGTAAGTCCCGGTGAAGCTTGGTATTCCGATGTTCAGGTACCTAGTAAATTCCTTCAAGTGTCGTCCAAAAGGTGTATCTTCATCCGGCAGCGTGAACTTGATCCTTGCATCTGCCATCCTAAAAAGTAGAAAATGGAGAGGAGTCAGAAATGAGAAGAGAGCAGTGATCTAGGCTTTTAGCTTAGTGGTCGTGTCCTACAGTCAGTGTGTGCTCTGATACCATCTTGTAGCGACCAGACCTCAAACAGTCTGATCTCTGTGCATCAGTGTCATCCCTGGATCAGTAATGCTGACACGCACAGTACTTGAAGGATTTACAATAGAGTAGCAATCACACACTTATTACATCAAATGTCTCAAAAGAGAACTTATTACAATAAATATGGCTTAAGGCCATCTAATACAATAACAGCGGAAGGCTTGGAAGATAAAGTGAGTCCATCAACTCCAACGGCATCACTGAGTGAAAAACCACGACCTAAGGCTCCTTACTCGTCGTCTGAAAAGTCTACAACATGATACGTTGCAGCCCGAAAACGGGTCAGCACATGGAATATGCTGGCAATGTAACACAAGAGAGTAATGAAACAGAAATAATGCTATCACTACATGCATATATGGCTGGTGGAGGCTATATGGTTAATATGATTTGCGAAAAGCCATTTTTTCCCTACAACAAAGGAATAAATTTTATTTAACTACAAAGTTGGTTGAAAACATTGAGAATGGTAAACCCCATCTCAATCCCAATTAAAAGGTAATTAATAACCCAATCAAATTTTATAATTAAGAGTGATGAGATCCACATGATAATCCAAGAACCAGATATTCAAGATGTCCATAACCGGGGACACGGCTAATCAAGATTAGTTTGTACACTCTGCAGAGATTTGCGCACTTTTCCCCACAATACTCGATCTCCTCCATTGGATTTCTCGCACTACAGGGTGTTTGAGAAACGGATGACCGAGACACAGTCTTTCAGAAGCGTTGCTACCTCTTGAGCACTGCGTTGGATTTCCCCGAAGAGGAGAGGATGATGCAGCAAAGTAGCGTAAGTATTTCACTCAGTTTTTGAGAACCAAGGTATCAATCCAGTAGGAGGCCACGCGCGAGTCCAACGTACCTACACAAAACAAATAGCTCAACGCAACCAACGCGATTAGGGGTTGTCAATCCCTTCACAGTCACTCATGAGAGTGAGATCTGATAGAGATGATAGATAATATTTTTGGTATTTTTGGTATAAAGATGCAAAGTAAAATAAAAGGCAAAGTAGAAAACAAAGCAATAATGAAGTGATTGGAGATTGATATGATGAGAATAGACCCGGGGGTCATAGGTTTCACTAGTGTCTTCTCTCAAGAGCATAAGTATTTCTACGGTGGGTGAACAAATTATTGTTGAGCAATTGACAGAATTGAGCATAGTTATGAGAATATCTAGGTATGATCATGTATATAGGCATCACGTCCGAGACAAGTAGACCGACTCCTGCCTGCATCTACTACTATTACTCCACTCATCGACCGCTATCCAGCATGCATCTAGAGTATTAAGTTCAAGAAAACAGAGTAACGCCTTAAGCAAGATGACATGATGCAGAGGGATAAATTCATGCAATATGATAAATACCCCATCTTGTTATCCTCGATGGCAACAATACAATACGTGCCTTGCTGCCCCTACTGTCACTGGGAAAGGACACCGCAAGATTGAACCCAAAGCTAAGCACTTCTCCCATTGCAAGAAAACCCAATCTAGTATGCCAAACCAAACTGATAATTCGAAGAGACTTGCAAAGATAACCAATCATACATGAAAAGAATTCAGAGAAGATTCAAATATTGTTCGTAGATAATCTTGATCATAAACCCACAATTCATCGGTCTCAACAAACACACCGCAAAAAGAAGATTACATCGAATAGATCTCCACAAGAGAGGGGGAGAACATTGTATTGAGATCCAAAAAGAGAGAAGAACCCATCTAGCTACTAACTGTCGACCCGAAGGTCTGAGGTAAACTACTCACACTTCATCGGAGGGGCTATGGTGATGATGTAGAAGCCCTCCGTGATCGATTCCCCTTCCGGCGGAGCTCCAGAACAGGCCCCAAGATGGGATCTCGTGGGTACAGAAGGTTGCGGCGGTGGAATTAGGTTTTTGGCTCCGTATCTGATCATTTGGAGGTACGTAGGTATATATAGGAGGAAGGAGTTAGTCGGTGGAGCTTCGAGGGGCCCACGAGGCAGGGGGCACGCCCTCCACCCTCGTGACCGCCTCTCTTCTTTCTTGACGGAGGGTCCGAGTCTCCTGGATCATATTTGATGAGAAAATCACGTTCCCGAAGGTTTCATTCCGTTTGGACTCCGTTTGATATTCCATTTCTTCGAAACACTGAAATAGGCAAAAAAACAGCAATTCTGGGCTGGGCCTCTGGTTAATAGGTTAGTCCCAAAAGTAATATAAAAGTGGAAAATAAAGCCCAATATAGTCCAAAACAGTAGATAATATAGCATGGAGCAATAAAAAATTATAGATACGTTGGAGACGTATCAAGCGTTAACTCTTTACTCAGGGTAGACAGTACCACCTACATCCCCTACATCTGCTAGCCTACCACTGAAAGAGGTCACACAACATACTCAACTATGCCAGAGCCCATAATGGCTTGTGGCTGCACACGGAAGTTTCCAGCATGAATAATCTCATGATCCCTTTGAGCCTGGGTGGCAGTCCATAGGAGAATCACACAGTACCCCGGGATTTTCAAAAATATAGGCAATCACTAGGTTCCCCAGGTGCCTCAATCCACCCAGATGTGTATTAGAGTTGCCACCTTAAGTTAACCATTACTTAACAATACTCACATCTGTCATGAATACACTCAAACCCAAACCACGTCTACGAGTATAGCATAGCAATATAAGCAAACGTAGAAGTAACTCCCATAGGTTTGATAATAAACAGGTGAATAGGTACTACCTCATCTACTTCCCAAACCCACAATTTAAATTAGATCCTAACCATGCAATTTTCTGTCGATTGATCTAATGCAATAAAACTGGATAGTAAAGAGGTATGATCAAAGTGTTACTTGCCTTGCTGATGATCCGTGAAACCTAGAGACTCGTAGTAGCACGCTTCGCACTCCGGGTACTCTATCACAAACAAACAAGCATACAGTAAGCAATCAAGCAAGGGCACGGGTAAAACTCAAAAAAGAGATCTAACCAAAAAGTTCAACTTAAGAACTCAGGTTTGCAAAAAGAATTAAATCAAACGAAGCAACGAAACTCAAACTGCGAAAGAAACAAGCTTTGTTTACTAATCTGGACTAAAGTCAATTTTTACAGTAGCAAAAACTTGTTTAAGTTGGTTAAACATAAAGAGGGCTTCGAGACAAAACTCTAGGCGCTTGAACTGTCTGATTCCGACAAACGAGCGAAAACTTAAACGAAAACGAAAATCGGATCAGAAATCACGATAAAAAATAATTGCGGAAAATCCGAGAAAAATAAAAACTGACGAACAGACTAATGAACGAACGTTCGTTATCTGCGGCTAACGGGTGAAAACCGTTCGTTAAATTGAACGCATGAACGAACGTCCGCTAAATAACTAAACCGAAAAAAAATCGAACCAAATTTAAAAACACAGATCTAGGGTTATTGAAAAAAACCGATCGGTTTACTCGCGAAAAACTATGACGGCGGTGGCTACCTCCAGCGGGTCGGGCGAGACGGCGGCGGCGGTGGTGCGGCTCCGGCGCGGCGGCTGGCGGCGGGTGGCGGCGCGGGACGGCGCGGGGCGGTGGGTGGCGGCGCGGGACGGCGCGGGGCGGCGGCTGGCGGCGGCGGGTGCGGGCAGATGGGCTTCGGGGCTCGGCCGGCACGGCTTATAAAGCCCCCCCCCCCCACCCCGGGCAGAGTCCCGCTCAGGTACGGCCCAAAGTCGGTTTCCTCTTTTTTTATATAAATTATTCCGCGCAGAAAAACAAAGAAAAGAAATTCTAAACGGACTCCAAAAATCCTGAAATAAATTTTCCCCGTCCTCTAAAACTCTACCTCAGAAGGTGGACATTTATTTGGGACTCTAATGCAATTTTAAAAATGCATATTTTTCCTAATTCAAATAAAATAGCGATAAAACTCCGAATAAATTTTTTATTTGATTTTAATATTAAATCTCCAATATTTCTTTATTTTGAGGAAGTCATTTTATCCTCTCTCTTTTATTTTTATAAAAGAAATATTCAAGAGAAATTAATTAAAATCAAACGATCCTATTTTCAAAATTCGAGAAAAACTCAAATATGAAAATAATGAAATTCCAAACTTTCTCCCTGGGTCCTTGAGTTGCGTACAATTTCTAGGATCAAACCAAAATGCAATAAAATATGATATGCAATGACGATCTAATGTATAACATTCCAAATTGAAAATTTGGGATGTTACATATCTGCAGGCGGAATCACGCCGCGGGGCCGCCCCACACCCTCCTGCGCCGAGTCGCTGCACCGCCCCTCCGGATCCGGTGAGAAGATCCCCCTGTTGAAATATGCCCTAGAGGCAATAATAAAAGCATTATTATTATATTTCCTTGTTCATGATAATTGTCTTTTATCCATGCATGTGTGAATATATAGACACTAACATGTCCCTAGTAAGCCTCTAGTTGACTAGCTCGTTGATCAACAGATAGTCATGGTTTCCTGACTATGGACATTGGATGTCATTGATAACGAGATCACATCATTAGGAGAATGATGTGATGGACAAGACCCAATCCTAAGCATAGCACAAAGATCGTATAGTTCGTTTGCTAGAGCTTTTCCAATGTCAAGTATCTATTCCTTAGACCATGAGATCGTGTAACTCCCGGATACCGTAGGAGTGCTTTGGGTATGCCAAACGTCACAACGTAACTGGGTGACTATAAACGTATACTACGAGTATCTCTGAAAGTATCTGTTGTGTTGACACGGATCGAGACTGGGATTTGTCACTCCGTATGACGGAGAGGTATCACTGGGCCCACACGGTAATGCATCATCATAATGAGCTCAATGTGATCAAAGTATTTGATCACGGGATCATGCATTATAGTACGAGTAAAGTGACTTGCCGGTAACAAGATTGAACGAGGTATTGGGATACCGACGATCGAATCTCGGGCAAGTAACATGCCGATTGACAAAGGGAATTGTATACGGGGTTGATTGAATCCTCGACATCGTGGTTCATCTGATGAGATCATCGAGGAGCATGTGGGAGCCAACATGGGTATCCAGATCCCGCTGTTGGTTATTGACCGGAGTATCATCTCGGTCATGTCTGCGTGTCTCCCGAACCCGTAGGGTCTACACACTTAAGGTTCGGTGACGCTGGGGTTATTAGGAAGACTTATATGTGATTACCCAATGTTGTTCGGAGTCCCGGATGAGATCCCGGACATCACGAGGAGTTCCGGAATAGTCCGGAGGTAAAGATTTATATATGGGAAGTTGTCATACGGTCACCGGAAAGGTTCGGGGGCATATCGGTATTGTACCGGGGCCACCGGAGGGGTTCCGGGGGTCCACCGGGAGGGGCCACCTCTCCCGGAGGGCCTTATGGGCAGTATGAGGAAGGGAACCAGCCCAAAGTGGGCTGGGGCGCCACTCCCCCCTAGGGCTCATGCGCCTAGGGTTGGGGGAAACCCTGAGGGGGGCGCCCCCTTGCTTGGGGGGCAAGCCCCACTAGTAGAAAACAGGGCTATGGTCCAGGCCGCATCAGCCCATTAGTCCTGGTTCAGTCTAGAACCGGGACCAATGTGGGCATTGGTCCCGGTTCGTGAGCCCAGGGGGCCGGCCGGGCCACGTGGGCCATTGGTCCCGGTTCGTCTGGACCTTTTGGTCCGGGTTGGTGGGATGAACCGGGACCAATGGGCCTCCCTCCTGGCCCACCACCGTTGGTCCCGGTTGGTAGCTTGAACCGGGACCAAAGGCTCCCCTTTAGTCCCGGCTCATGTCACCAACCGGGACCAATGAGGTGCCTATATATACCCCCCCCCCTCGCGCAAGAGCAGAGCACAGTGCTCTGTTTTTTCTGGCCGAGGGGGAGAGGGCTTTGTGGTGCTCTAGCTCACCTCCTATGCACATGAGGTGTTCGATGGAATGCCCGAGCCACACTACTTAAGCTTTCTCCTCTCGAAACTCGACCTCCAAACTCCATTTTCCTCGAGATTTGTCTAGATTTAGCGGTCCGTCACGCCCCGTCCCCGTCTTCACCGCCGTCGATCACCCACGCCGATCTCATCACCGACACCACCGTGGTGAGCCTCTTGTTCTTATCTTCTTTCTGAAAGGAAAAATATTCTTACTTGTATGTTTAGATAGATACTTGTATCATTTTCTTACATTTTTTATTGCATCTTATAATAGTGCGATGGTTTTGGTATCCGCCCCCGTCGGCCCTCGTCCTGTCTATGATTCGGATTTGGTATGTATATTATCTTTATAACTATTGGTTCATTTATTGTTTATGAAAATTATGCCGACCAACGTGACATAGATTTTATTTATCTAGGATGTATGTGAATCGGAAATGCCAACCGACCTTGTTGAGAGGTTAAATTTAGTTGAATAAGAAAACAATTTGTTGAAGGAAAAAATAAAAAAAATTGAGGAGGAGAAGATGATATTTGAGTTGCATGTTGCGGATGTCGTCGATGATCACAAGATCAAGATGGATGCAATGCACTTGAAGATTAGAAAATATGCCATTCATACCGAGGTTTGGTATCATTATGCCGTTGGATCAATTGTTACCTTGGTTGCGATTATGATCGCATTTGTTTTCGCATTGAAATGTTTTACATAGTTTCAATGTATGGTTTAATTAATTAGATACTCTGGAGAGCTATATGTTATTAGACGAGAACTATGTATGCACTTTGGTTTTAATGTGATGATGAACTTCTATTAATTTGGACACTTAATTATATATAATGCATGCAGATGAACCGGCAATGGATGTACGGTGACAGACACACCCGCGAGTACATTAAGGGCGTGCATGAGTTTCTCGATGCGGCTGAGGCAAACAAGCAGAATGGTTTTATGTGTTGTCCATGCACTGAATGTGGGAATACGAGGTCTTACTCTAACCGGAAAATCCTTCACTCCCACCTGCTTTACAAGGGTTTCATGCCACACTATAATGTTTGGACGAGCACGGAGAAATAGGGGTTATGATGGAAGACGGCGAAGAAGAAGAGTACGATGACAACTATGTGCCCCCCGAATACGGTGATGCTGCAATGGGGGGAGCTGGTGAAGATCAAGAGGAACCAGACGATGTGCCCAATGATGCTGCCACGGGTGAAGCTGCTGAAGATCAAGAGGAACCAGACGATGTGCCCGATGATGATGATCTCCGCCGGGTCATTGTCGATGCAAGGACGCAATGCATTAGTCAAAGGAGAAGCTGAAGTTCGATCGCATGTTAGAGGATCACAAAAAAGGGTTATACCCCAATTGCGAAGATGGCAACACAAAGCTCGGTACCGTACTGGAATTGCTGCAGTGGAAGGCAGAGAATGCTGTGGCTGTCAAAGGATTTGAGAAGCTACTGAAAATATTGAAGAAGAAGCTTCCAAAGGATAACGAATTGCCCGACAGTACATACGCAGCAAAGAAGGTCGTATGCCCTCTAGGATTGGAGGTGGAGAAGATACATGCATGCCCTAATGACTGCATCCTCTACCGCGGTGCATACAAGGATCTGAACGCATGCCCGGTATGCGGTGCGTTGCGGTATAAGATCAGACGAGATGACCCTGGTGATGTTGACGACGAGCCCCTCAGGAAGAGGGTTCCTGCAAAGGTGATGTGGTATGCTCCTATAATACCACGGTTGAAACGTCTGTTCAGAAACGAAGAGCATGCCAAGTTGATGCGATAGCACATTGAGAACCGAAAGAAAGATGGGAAGTTGAGAGCACCCGCTGACGGGTCGCAGTGGAGAAAAATCGAGAGAAAGTACTGGGATGAGTTTGCAAAGGATCCAAGGAATGTATGGTTTGCTTTAAGCGCGGATGGCATTAATACTTTCGGGGCGCAGAGCAGCAATCACAGCACCTGGCCCGTGACTCTATGTATGTACAACCTTCCTCCTTGGATGTGCATGAAGCGGAAGTTCATTATGATGCTAGTTCTCATCCAAGGCCCTAAGAAACCCGGCAACGAAATTGATGTGTACCTAAGGCCATTAGTTGAAGAACTTTTACAGCTGTGGAATGGAAATGGTGTACGTACGTGGGATGAGCACAGACAGGAGGAATTTAACCTTAAGGCGTTGCTGTTCGCGACCATCAACGATTGGCCCGCTCTCAGTAACCTTTCAGGATAGACAAACAAAGGATACCACGCATGCACACACTGTTTAGATGACACTGAAAGTATATACCTGGACAAATGCAGGAAGAATGTGTACCTGGGCCATCGTCGATTTCTTCCGACCAATCATCAATGTCGAAAGAAAGGCAAGCATTTCAAAGGCGAGGCAGATCACCGGAAGAAGCCCGCCAAGCGCACCGGTGATCACGTGCTTGCTATGGTCAATGATTTACACTACATAATCTTTGGAAAGGGTCCCGGTGGACTAGCTGTTCTGAATAACGCTGAGGGACACGCACCCATGTGGAAGAAGAAATCTATATTTTGGGACCTACCCTACTGGAAAGACCTAGAGGTCCGCTCCTCAATCGACGTGATGCACGTGATGAAGAACCTTTGCGTGAACCTGCTAGGATTCTTGGGCGTGTATGGGAAGACAAAAGATACACCTGAGGCACGGGAGGACCTGCAACGTTTGCATGAAAAAGACGGCATGCCTCCGAAGCAGTATAAAGGTCCTGCCAGCTACGCTCTTACGAAAGAAGAGAAAAAAATCTTCTTTGAATGCCTGCTCAGTATGAAGGTCACAACTGGCTTCTCGTCGAATATAAAGGGAATAATAAATATGCCAGAGAAAAAGTTTCAGAACCTAAAGTCTCATGACTGCCACGTGATTATGACGCAACTGCTTCCGGTTGCATTGAGGGGGCTTCTACCGGAAAACGTCCGATTAGCCATTGTGAAGCTATGTGCATTCCTCAATGCAATCTCTCAGAAGGTGATCGATCCAGAAATCGTACCAAGGCTAAGGAGTGATGTGGCGCAATGTCTTGTCAGTTTCGAGCTGGTGTTCCCACCATCCTTCTTCAATATCATGACGCACGTCCTAGTTCATCTAGTCGACGAGATTGTCATCCTGGGGCCCGTATTTCTACACAATATGTTCCCCTTTGAGAGGTTCATGGGAGTCCTAAAGAAATATGTCCATAACCGCGCTAGGCCAGAAGGAAGCATCTCCATGGGCCATCAAACAGAGGATGTTATCGGGTTTTGTGTTGACTTCATTCCTGGCCTTAACAAGATAGGTCTCCCTAAATCGCGGTATGAGGGGAGACTGACTGGAAAAGGCACTCTTGGAAGAGACTCAATAATATGCAGGGACGGATATTCTTGGTCTCAAGCACACTACACAGTTCTACAAAACTCTACCTTGGTGACCCCGTATGTCGATGAACACAAGAACAGTCTGCGCTCCAAACACTCGGAGCAATGCGACGATTGGATTACATGTGAACACATCAGGACTTTTAGCAGTTGGTTGGAAACACGTCTCAGAGGTGACAACACTGTTTGTGATGAGTTGTACTTGTTGTCCAGGGGACCATCTTTGACTGTATTGACTTACAATGGATACGAGATAAATGGGAATACATTTTACACGATCGCCCAAGATCAAAAGAGCACCAACCAAAACAGCGGTGTCCGCTTTGATGCAGCAACCGAGGGCGGAAAGGACACATATTATGGTTACATAGTGGACATATGGGAACTTGACTACGGACATGATTTTAAGGTCCCTTTGTTTAAGTGCAAATGGGTCAATCTGTTAGGCGGCGGGGTACAGGTAGACCCACAGTACGGAATGACAACAGTGGATCTGAAAAATCTTGGGTACACTGACGAACCGTTCGTCCTAGCCAATGATGTGGCACAGGTTATCTATGTGAAGGACATGTCTACCAAATCGAGAAAAAAAAGATAAGGAAGCGAATACATCATACGATAAGCCAAAGCGCCACATAGTTCTTTCAGGAAAAAGGGACATCCTGGGAGTGGACGGCAAGACAGACATGTCTGAAGATTATGAAAAGTTTCATGAAATTCCTCCCTTCAATGTCAAGGCTGACCCAAGCATCCTGATAAACAATGAAGATTATCCATGGTTACGGCGCAATAAGCAAATGACACAAGCGAAGAAAAAGTGAAGACTTTCTCCCGCAATAAGCAAATGCCATGTGGGTGAAATTATGATACCATCCCAACTTTCAACTTTTTCAGAGTTCATTTGAAATGCTTTCATGTCTTATGGTTCGAAACTTTGATACTTCGAAAGTGATTGTCCATTTTGTACACGAAGTGCATCAAGTTTTTGTCGTAACCCTCTCTACTTTTTGGAACATGCTATGTGGGTGAAATGATGATACCATGCCAACTTTCAACCTTTTCAGAGTTCATTTTGAAATGCTTTCCAATTTCAGAGTCATTTAGCTCAAAGAATGAATTAATAGCAAACAGAATGAACTACAAAACTTTTATGAAAATAAAAACAATCAATTAAAATATTATGTTATGATCAACTAAAATAAAACTATAATATTCTTCAATAGCAAAAAGAATATAATTTTTGTGACCTAAAATCAAACTATAATTATTTAATTGTAAGTATAAATAAAAAATAAATAGCAAAGAAGAAAAAAATTCTATTTTTATAGTAAAGTTATTCATAAACTAGTGATTCACGCAAATTTTATAAAATTCCAATTTAAACTATTCAAAATTTTAAAACTAATGGCACTAACAGAAAGTTTATAATTTTTGTGACCTAAAAGCAAAAAGAAATCACTAAAAAACTATAAGTATTTAGTTGTAAGTATAAATAAAAAATAAATAGAAAAAAAATCTATTTTTATAGTAAAGTTATTCATAAACTAGTGATTCACACAAATTTTTTAAAATTCCAATTTAAACTATTCAAAATTTAAAACTAATGGCACTAACAGAAAGTTTATAATTTTTGTGACCTAAAAGCAAAAAGAAATCACTAAAAAACTATAAGTATTTAGTTGTAAGTATAAATAAAAAATAAATAGAAAAAAAATCTATTTTTATAGTAAAGTTATTCATAAACTAGTGATTCACACAAATTTTTTAAAATTCCAATTTAAACTATTCAAAATTTTAAAACTAATGGCACTAACAGAAAGTTTATAATTTTTGTGACCTAAAAGCAAAAAGAAATCACTAAAAAACTATAAGTCTTTAGTTGTAAGTATAAATAAAAAATAAATAGAAAACAAATTCTATTTTTATAGTAAAGTTATTCATAAACTAGTGATTCACACAAATTTTTAAAAATTCAAATTTAAACTATTCAAAATTTAAAACTAATGGCACTAATAGAAAGTTTATAATTTTTGTGACCTAAAAGCAAAAAGAAATCACTAAAAAACTATAAGTATTTAGTTTTAAGTAGAAATAAAAAAATAAAAAACCAAAAAAAATGTAGAAATAAAAAAGAAAAAACCAAAAAAAATGCCACCTACTGGGCCTCCACGGCCTGAATACGACTAGAAACCCTACATGGGCCAGGATTCAGGCCCGCAGAGGCCCAATAGGCCCACAGGCAGTAGCACGTTTAGGCCCGAAAGCCTGCATTAGAGAGGAGCTCGAAATGGGTGGCACAGCAGCGCTTATAAGCAAGTGCCGGCGCCCTTCAGCTAGCGATGTGGGACTAAACTTTTGGGCGCGGGCAGCACAAGGGCATTGGTCCCGGTTGGTGCCACCAACCGGGACCAATGCCCTTCGCTTCCCGCCCTTTGGGCTGCCGAAAAGAGGCTTTAGTCTCGGTTCGTGGCAGCAACCGGGACTAATGCCTACCTTTAGTCCCGGTTGCTGCCACGAACCGAGACTAAAGCCTCTGCTATATAAGGCCACACTTTGGAATTTTTCACTATCATCTTGCAGTTGCCGCCCCTGACGACGCCGACGCCGCCAGGCTACCCCGACGCCGCCCGCCCCGGCCCGCCCCCATCGTCGCCGTCGCCCGCGCCCCTGCCCCGACGCGCGCCGCCCCGGCCCGCCCCCGTCGCCGTCGCCCGCGTCCCTGCCCCGACGCGCACCGCCCCGTCCCGCCCTCGCCGTCGCCGTCGCCCGCGCCGGTCCCTTGCCCGACGCCCGCCGCCCCGGCCCGCCGTCGCCGTCGCCCGCGCCCCCTACCCCAAGCGCGCGCCCACTGCCCCATCGCCATCCTCGCCGCCGACTCCGCGGTCCTCCTGGTCCGGCCGGCGCCCTCCTAGCTAGCATTTTTTCATATATATGCTTTTTTTCATATATATGCTTGTTTTTTATATATATGTATATATGTTCTCTGTGTATATATATATATGTTGATGTATATATGCAAAAGATAGTTTTTTAGAAAAATTAGGATTTTTTTCTGTTCATAGATTTTTTTGGTGATATTAATTATTGTAAATATGAAAATGTTTGTATATTCATATGAACAAATGAATTAGAAGAGGGAGAAGAAGAGGGGGTCGAGAGGGGGTCTAGGGTCGCCGAGGGGTCGAGGGTCGTCGAACATGAGAGGAGGAAGAGGATAAAAAAAGAAGAGGAATACGAAAAGAAAAAAGAGGAGAAGAAAGAATAGAGGAGATGATCTCCTCTATTGATCTCCTCTATTCTTTCTTCTCCTCTTTTTTTCTTCTTCTTCCTCTTTTTTTTATCGGGAACGAGGGTCGTCGAGGGTCGCCGAGCGGTAGAGGAAGAAGAGGATAAAAAAAGAAGAGGAAGAAAAAAAAGAGAGGGGTCGACGGTCGCCTAGGGGTTGAGGGTCGAGAGGGGGTCTAGGGTCGCCGAGAGGGGAGAGGAAGACGAGGAGAAATAAATAAGAAGAAGAAAAAAGAAGAGGAGAAGAAGAAAGGAATAGAGGAGAAGAAGATAAAAATAGAATATATATTCTATTTTCTCTTTTCTCCTCTATTCCTTTCTTCTTCTCCTATTTTTTTCTTCTTTTTTTTCTTCGACACATGGGGGGGGGTCGAGAACGTCGGACATTCATGAGAGAGGCGAGGAAGAAGGGGAAGAAGAGGGAGAAGAAGAAGAGGAGAGGAAGAAGAGGAAGTCTTCTCCTCTATTCTTTCTTCTCTTCTTTTTTCTTCTTCTTCTTCTTCCTCTTTATTTTATCGGGAACGAGGGTCGTCGAGAGGGTCGCCGAGCGGTAGAGGAGAAACCCTAAATAGAAAGTATCGTCGGTGTGAGATACATGTACCGTCGGTGTCGGACACTGAAGGAAATATGCCCTAGTGGCAATAATAAAGTTATTATTTATTTCCTAGGTTATTTATGTTGATGTTATATGCACGAGTAGAACACAAGTGAGTTGTGGACGATACAAGTCATACTGCCTACCAGCATGTCATACTTTGGTTCGGCGGTATTGTTGGACGAGACGACCCGGACCAACCTTACGCGTACGCTTACGCGAGACCGGTTCCCTCGACGTGCTTTGCACATAGATGGCTTGCGGGCGACTGTCTCTCCAACTTTAGTTGAACCGAGTATGGCTACGCCCGGTCCTTGCGAAGGTTAAAACGGAGTCTATTTGACAAACTATCGTTGTGGTTTTTTGATGCGTAGGTGAGATTGGTTCTTACTTAAGCCCGTAGCAGCCACGTAAAACATGCAACAACAAAGTAGAGGACGTCTAACTTGTTTTTGCAGGGCATGTTGTGATGTGATATGGTCAAAGCATGATGCTGAATTCTATTGTATGAGATGATCATGTTTTGTTAACCGAGTTATCGGCAACTGGCAGGAGCCATATGGTTGTCGCTTTATTGTATGCAATGCAATCGCGATGTAATGCTTTACTTTATTACTAAACGGTAGTGATAGTCGTGAAAGCATAAGATTGGCGAGACGACAACGATGCTACGATGGAGATCAAGGTGTCGCGCCGGTGACGATGGTGATCATGACGGTGCTTCGGAGATGGAGATCACAGGCACAAGATGATGATGGCCATATCATATCACTTATATTGATTACATGTGATGTTTATCTTTTATGCATCTTATCTTGCTTTGATTGACGGTAGCATTATAAGATGATCTCTCACTAAATTATCAAGAAGTGTTCTCCCTGAGTATGCATCGTTGCGAAAGTTCTTCGTGCTGAGACACCACGTGATGATCGGGTGTGATAGGCTCTACGTTCAAATACAACGGGTGCAAAACAGTTGCGCACGCAGAATACTCAGGTTATACTTGACGAGCCAAGCATATACAGATATGGCCTCGGAACACAGAGACCGAAAGGTCGAGCGTGAATCATATAGTAGATATGATCAACATAAAGATGTTCACCGATGAAACTACTCCATCTCACGTGATGATCGGACATGGTTTAGTTGATTTGGATCACGTGATCACTTAGAGGATTAGAGGGATGTCTATCTAAGTGGGAGTTCTTAAGTAATATGATTAATTGAACTTAAATTTATCATGAACTTAGTACCTGATAGTATCTTGCTTGTTTATGTTGATTGTAGATAGATGGCTCGTGCAGTTGTTCCGTTGAATTTTAATGCGTTCCTTGAGAAAGCAAAGTTGAAAGATGATGGTAGCAATTACACGGACTGGGTCCGTAACTTGAGGATTATCCTCATTGCTGCACAGAAGAATTACGTCCTGGAAGCACCGCTAGGTGCCAGGCCTGCTGCTGGAGCAACGCCAGATGTTATGAACGTCTGGCAGAGCAAAGCTGATGACTACTCGATAGTTCAGTGTGCCATGCTTTACGGCTTAGAATCGGGACTTCAACGACGTTTTGAACGTCATGGAGCATATGAGATGTTCCAGGAGTTGAAGTTAATATTTCAAGCAAATGCCTGGATTGAGAGATATGAAGTCTCCAATAAATTCTATAGCTGCAAGATGGAGGAGAACAGTTCTGTCAGTGAGCATATACTCAAAATGTCTGGGTATAATAATCACTTGATTCAATTGGGAGTTAATCTTCCGGATGATTGCGTCATTGATAGAATTCTCCAATCACTGCCACCAAGCTACAAGAGCTTCGTGATGAACTATAATATGCAAGGGATGAACAAGACTATTCCCGAGCTCTTCGCGATGCTGAAAGCTGCGGAGGTAGAAATCAAAAAGGAGCATCAAGTGTTGATGGTTAACAAAACCACTAGTTTCAAGAAAAAGGGCAAAGGGAAGAAGAAGGGGAACTTCAAGAAGAACGGCAAGCAAGTTGCTGCTCAGGAGAAGAAACCCAAGTCTGGACCTAAGCCTGAAACTGAGTGCTTCTACTGCAAGCAGACTAGTCACTGGAAGCGGAACTGCCCCAAGTATTTGGCGGATAAGAAGGATGGCAAAGTGAACAAAGGTATATGTGATATACATGTTATTGATGTGTACCTTACTAATGCTCGCAGTAGCACCTGGGTATTTGATACTGGTTCTGTTGCTAATATTTGCAACTCGAAACAGGGGCTACGGATTAAGCGAAGATTGGCTAAGGACGAGGTGACGATGCGCGTGGGAAACGGTTCCAAAGTCGATGTGATCGCGGTCGGCACGCTACCTCTACATCTACCTTCGGGATTAATATTAGACCTAAATAATTGTTATTTGGTGCCAGCGTTGAGCATGAACATTATATCTGGATCTTGTTTAATGCGAGACGGTTATTCATTTAAATCAGAGAATAATGGTTGTTCTATTTATATGAGTAATATCTTTTATGGTCATGCACCCTTGAAGAGTGGTCTATTCTTATTGAATCTCGATAGTAGTAATACACATATTCATAATGTTGAAGACAAAAGATGCAGAGTTGATAATGAAAGTGCAACTTATTTGTGGCACTGTCGTTTAGGTCATATCGGTATAAAGCGCATGAAGAAACTCCATACTGATGGACTTTTGGAACCACTTGATTATGAATCACTTGGTACTTGAGAACCATGCCTCATGGGCAACATGACTAAAACACCGTTCTCCGGTACTATGGAGAGAGCAACAGATTTGTTGGAAATCATACATACCGATGTATGTGGTCCGATGAATATTGAGGCTCGTGGCGGATATCGTTATTTTCTCACCTTCACAGATGATTTAAGCAGATATGGGTATATCTACTTAATGAAACATAAGTCTGAAACATTTGAAAAGTTCAAAGAATTTCAGAGTGAAGTTGAAAATCATCGTAACAAGAAAATAAAGTTTCTACGATCTGATCGTGGAGGAGAATATTTGAGTTACGAGTTTGGTGTACATATGAAAAACTGTGGAATAGTTTCGCAACTCACGCCACCCGGAACACCACAACGTAATGGTGTGTCCGAACGTCGTAATCGTACTTTACTAGATATGGTACGATCTATGATGTCTCTTACTGATTTACCGCTATAATTTTGGGGTTATGCTCTAGAGACGGCCGCATTCACGTTAAATAGGGCACCATCAAAATCCGTTGAGACGACGCCTTATGAACTGTGGTTTGGCAAGAAACCAAAGTTGTCGTTTCTTAAAGTTTGGGGCTGCGATGCTTATGTAAAAAAGCTTCAACCTGATAAGCTCGAACCCAAATCGGAGAAATGTGTCTTCATAGGATATCCAAAGGAAACTATTGGATACACCTTCTATCACAGATCCGAAGGCAAGACTTTTGTTGCTAAATTCGGAAACTTTCTTGAGAAGGAGTTTCTCTCGAAAGAAGTGAGTGGGAGGAAAGTAGAACTTGACGAGGTAACTGTACCTACTCCCTTGTTGGAAAGTAGTACATCACAGAAAATTGTTTCTGCGACACCTACACCAATAAGTGAGGAAGTTAATGATAATGATCATGAAACTTCAGAACAAGATACTAATGAACCTCGTAGATCAACCAGAGTAAGATCCGCACCAAAGTGGTACGGTAATCCATTTCTAGAAGTCATGCTACTAGATCATGATGAACCTACGAACTATGAAGAAGCAATGGTGAGCCCAGATTCCGCAAAGTGGCTTGAAGCCATGAAATCTGAGATGGGATCCATGTATGAGAACAAAGTATGGACTTTGGTTGACTTGCCCGATGATCGGCAAGCAATTGAGAATAAATGGATCTTCAAGAAGAAGACTGACGCTGATGGTAATGTTACTGTCTACAAAGCTCGACTTGCCGCGAAAGGTTTTCGACAAGTTCAAGGGATTGACTACGATGAGACCTTCTCACCCGTAGCGATGCTTAAGTCCGTCCGAATCATGTTAGCGATTGCCGCATTTTATGATTATGAAATTTGGCAGATGGATGTCAAAACTGCATTCCTGAATGGATTTCTGGAAGAAGAGTTATATATGATGCAACCGGAAGGTTTTGTCCATCCAAAGGGAGCTAACAAAGTGTGCAAGCTCCAGCGATCCATTTATGGACTGGTGCAAGCCTCTCGGAGTTGGAATAAACATTTTGATAGTGTGATCTAAGCATTTGGTTTTATACAGACTTTCGGAGAAGCCTGTATTTACAAGAAAGTGAGTGGGAGCTCTGTAGCATTTCTGATATTATATGTGGATGACATATTACTAATTGGAAATGATATAGAATTTCTGGATAGCATAAAGGGATACTTGAATAAAAGTTTTTCAATGAAAGACCTCGGTGAAGCTACTTACATATTAGGCATTAAGATCTATAGAGATAGATCAAGACACTTAATTGGACTTTCACAAAGCACATACCTTGACAAAATTTTGAAGAAGTTCAAAATGGATCAAGCAAAGAAAGGGTTGTTGCCTGTGTTACAAGGTGTGAAATTGAGTAAGACTCAATGCCCGACCACAACAGAAGGTAGAGAGAATATGAAAGATGTTCCCTATGCATCAGCCATAGGATCTATCATGTATGCAATGCTGTGTACCAGACCTGATGTGTGCCTTGCTATAAGTTTAGCAGGGAGGTACCAAAGTAATCCAGGAATGGATCACTGGACAGCGGTCAAGAACATCCTGAAATACCTGAAAAGGACTAAGGATATGTTTCTCGTATATGGAGGTGACAAAGAGCTCACCGTAAAAGGTTACGTTGATGCAAGCTTTGACACTGATCCGGACGATTCTAAATCGCAAACCGGATACGTGTTTACATTAAACGGTGGAGCTGTCAGTTGGTGCAGTTCTAAACAAAGCGTCGTAGCGGGATCTACATGTGAAGCGGAGTACATAGCTGCTTCAAAAGCAGCAAACGAAGGAGTCTGGATGAAGGAGTTCATATCCGATCTAGGTGTCATACCTAATGCATCGGGCCCAATGAAAATCTTTTGTGACAATACTGGTGGAATTGCCTTGGCAAAGGAATCCAGATTTCACAAAAGGACCAAACACATCAAGAGACGCTTCAACTCCATCCGGGATTTAGTCCAGGTGGGAGACATAGAGATTTGCAAGATACATACGGATCTGAATGTTGCAGACCCGTTGACTAAGCCTCTTCCACGAGCAAAACATGATCAGCACCAAAGCTCCATGGGTGTTAGAATCATTACAGTGTAATCTAGATTATTGACTCTAGTGCAAGTGGGAGACTGAAGGAAATATGCCCTAGAGGCAATAATAAAGTTATTATTTATTTCCTTATAATCATGATAAATGTTTATTATTCATGCTAGAATTGTATTAACCGGAAACATAATACATGTGTGAATACATAGACAAACAAAGTGTCACTAGTATGCCTCTACTTGACTAGCTCGTTAATCAAAGATGGTTATGTTTCCTAACCATGAACAATGAGTTGTTATTTGATTAACGAGGTCACATCATTAGTTGAATGATCTGATTGACATGACCCATTCCATTAGCTTAGCACCCGATCATTTAGTATGTTGCTATTGCTTTCTTCATGACTTATACATGTTCCTATGACTATGAGATTATGCAACTCCCGTTTACCGGAGGAACACTTTGGGTGCTACCAAACGTCACAACGTAACTGGGTGATTATAAAGGAGCATTACAGGTGTCTCCAAAGGTAGATGTTGGGTTGGCGTATTTCGAGATTAGGATTTGTCACTCCGATTGTCGGAGAGGTATCTCTGGGCCCTCTCGGTAATACACATCACATAAGCCTTGCAAGCATTACAACTAATATGTTGGTTGTGAGATAATGTATTACGGAACGAGTAAAAGAGACTTGCCGGTAACGATATTGAACTAGGTATTGGATACCGACGATCGAATCTCGGGCAAGTAACATACCGATGACAAAGGGAACAACGTATGTTGTTATGCGGTCTGACCGATAAAGATCTTCATAGAATATGTAGGAGCCAATATGGGCATCCAGGTCCCGCTATTGGTTATTGACCGGATACGTGTCTCGGTCATGTCTACATTGTTCTCGAACCCGTAGGGTCCGCACGCTTAAGGTTACGATGACAGTTACATTATGAGTTTATGCATTTTGATGTACCGAAGGTTGTTCGGAGTCCCGGATGTGATCACGGACATGACGAGGAGTCTCGAAATGGTCGAGACGTAAAGATTGATATATTGGAAGCCTATGTTTGGACATCGGAAGTGTTCCGGGTGAAATCGGGATTTTACCGGAGTACCGGGAGGGTTACCGGAACCCCCCGGGAGCCATATGGGCCTTCATGGGCCATAGTGGAAAGGAGAAAGGGGCAGCCCAAGGTGGCTGCGCCACTTCCCCCTCCCCTAGTCCTATTAGGACTAGGAGAAGGTGGCCGGCCCCCCTCTCTCCCTTCCCCTCCGAGGAATCCTAGTTGGACTAGGATTGGGGGGAGGAATCCTACTCCCAGAGGGAGTAGGACTCTCCTGCGCCTCCCTCCTTGGCCGGCCAGCCTCCCCTCCTCTCCTCCTTTATATACGGAGGCAGGGGACACCTCTAGACACACAAGTTGATCCACGTGATCTATTCCTTAGCCGTGTGCGGTGCCCCCTGCCACCATATACCTCGATAATACTGTAGCGGAGTCTAGGCGAAGCCCTGCTGCTGTAGTACATCAAGATCGTCACCACGCCGTCGTGCTGACGGAACTCTTCCCCGACACTTTGCTGGATCGGAGTCCGGGGATCGTCATCGAGCTGAACGTGTGCTCGAACTCGGAGGTGTCGTAGATTCGGTGCTTGATCGGTTGGATCATGAAGACGTACGACTACTTCCTCTACGTCGTGTCATCGCTTCCGCAGTCGGTCTGCGTTGGGTATGTAGACAACACTCTCCCCCTCGTTGCTATGCATCACATGATCTTGCGTGTGCGTAGGAAAATTTTTGAAATTACTACGAGACCCAACAGACACTACATCCACATCCCACAAGTGGCGCGGGCTTCGACGCCCACGTCACTTGTGGGACGTGGATGTAGTGTCCGACACCGAAGGCCACATGTATCTCACACCCATGATACTTGCTAGCTATTTAGGGGTTCCTCTACCGAAAAGAAGAGGAGAAATAAATAAGAAGAAGAAAAAAGAAGAAAAAGATTCTATTTTCTCTTCTTCTCCACTATTCCTTTCTTCTTCTCCTCTTTTTTTTCTTCTTTTTTCTTCTTCTTCTTCTTCTTCTTCTTCTTATTCTTATTCTTCTTCTTAATTTTTATCAGGAACAAGGGTGTTGAGGATCGCTGAGGGGTCGAGGGTCGGGAACTAGGGTAGAGGGTCGAGGGTCGTTAAGGGGTCAAGGGTCGAGGGTTTCAGGGTCGAGGGTGTTGGGGAACGTTGCAGAAAACAAAAAATTTCCTACGGTTTCACCAAGGTCCATCTATGAGTTCATCTAGCAACGAGTGATTGGATGCATCTACATACCTTTGTAGATCGCGAGCGGAAGCGTTCAAAGAACGGGGATGAGGTAGTCGTACACGACGTGATCCAAATCAACGGACATCCTAGCGCCAAACGGACGGCACCTCCGCGTTCAACACACGTACGGTCAGCGTAACGTCTCCTCCTTCTTGATCTAGCAAGGGGAGAGGAGAGGTTGAGGAAGATGGCTCCAGCAGTAGCACGATGGCATGGTGGTGATGGAGCTGCAGTACTCCGGCAGGGCTTCGCTAAGCACTATGGAGGAGGAGGAGGTGTTGGAGAGGGAGAAGGAGGCAACCAAAGGCGTGGATGAAAAATCCCTCCTTCCCCCACTATATATAGGAGGGCCTAGGGGGGGCGGCCCTAGGAGATCCAATCTCCT
This sequence comes from Triticum urartu, assembly GCF_003073215.2. Lineage (NCBI taxonomy): Eukaryota > Viridiplantae > Streptophyta > Magnoliopsida > Poales > Poaceae > Triticum > Triticum urartu. The sequence continues at coordinate 558,422,134 of NC_053027.1, read as the reverse complement.
AGGGGGCGGCGGCCAAGGGAGGTTTCCCTCCCCCCCAAGGCACCTAGGGGTGCCTTCCACTTGTGGGACTCTTCCCCTTTGGAAACCCTAGGCGCATGGGCCCCTTGGGGCTGGTGCCCTTGGCCCATGGAGGCCAAGGCGCACCCCTACAGCCCATGTGGCCCCCCGGGGCAGGTGGCCCCACCCGGTGGACCCCCGGGACCCTTCCGGTGGTCCCGGTACAATACCGGTGACCCCAAAACTTGTCCCGATGGCCGAAACAGCACTTCCTATATATAATTCTTTACCTCCGGACCATTCCGGAACTCCTCGTGATGTCCGGGATCTCATCCGGGACTCCGAACAACATTCGGGTTACTGCATATACATATCCCTACAACCCTAGCGTCACCGAACCTTAAGTGTGTAGACCCTACGGGTTCGGGAGACATGTAGACATGACCGAGACGACTCTCCGGTCAATAACCAACAGCGGGATCTGGATACCCATGTTGTCTCCCACATACTCCACGATGATCTCATCGGATGAACCACGATGTCGAGGATTCAAGCAACCCCGTATACAATTCCCTTTATCAATCGGTATGTTACTTGCCCGAGGTTCGATCGTCGGTATCCCAATACCTCGTTCAATCTCGTTACCGGCAAGTCACTTTACTCGTACCGTAATGCATAATCCCGTGACCAGACACTTGGTCACTTTGAGCTCATAATGATGATGCATTACCGAGTGGGCCCAGTGATACCTCTCCGTCATACGGAGTGACAAATCCCAGTCTTGATCCGTGTCAACCCAACAGAAACTTTCGGAGATACCCGTAGTCTACCTTTATAGTCACCCAGTTACGTTGTGACGTTTGGTATACCCAAAGCACTCCTACGGTATCCGGGAGTTACACGATCTCATGGTCTAAGGAAAAGATACTTTGACATTGGAAAAACTCTAGCAAACGAACTATACGGTCTTTAAGCTATGTTTAGGATTGGGTCTTGTCCATCACATCATTCTCCTAATGATGTGATCTCGTTATCAATGACATCCAATGTCCATAGTCAGGAAACCATGACTATCTGTTCATCAACGAGCTAGTCAACTAGAGGCTTACTAGGGACATGTTGGTGTCTGTTATTCACACATGTATTACGATTTTTGGATAACACAATTATAGCATGAATAAAGACAATTATCATGAACAATGAAATATAATAATAATGCTTTTATTATTGCCTCTAGGGCATATTTCCAACAGTCTCCCACTTGCACTAGAGTCAATAATCTAGTTACATTGTGATGAATCGAACACCCATGGAATTCTGGTGTTGATCATGTTTTGCCCTAGGGAGAGGTTTAGTCAACGGATCTACTACATTCAGGTCCGTATGTACTTTACAAATATCTATGTCTCCATCTTGAACATTTTCACGAATGGAGTTGAAGCGACGCTTGATGTGCCTTGTCTTCTTGTGAAACTTGGGCTCCTTGGCAAGTGCAATAGCTCCAGTGTTGTCACAGAAGAGTTTGATTGGCCCCGACGCATTGGGTATGACTCCTAGGTCGGTGATGAACTCCTTCACCCATATTGCTTCATGTGCTGCCTCCGAGGCTGCCATGTACTCCGCTTCACATGTAGATCCCGCCACGACGCTCTGCTTGCAACTGCACCAGCTTACTGCCCCACCATTCAACATATACACGTATCCGGTTTGTGACTTAGAGTCATCCAGATATGTGTCGAAGCTAGCGTCGACGTAACCCTTTACGACGAGCTCTTCGTCACCTCCATAAACGAGAAACATTTCCTTAGTCCTTTTCAGGTACTTCAGGATATTCTTGACCGCTGTCCAGTGTTCCTTGCCGGGATTACTTTGGTACCTTCCTACCAAACTTACGGCAAGGTTTACATCAGGTCTGGTACACAGCATGGCATACATAATAGAACCTATGGCTGAGGCATAGGGGATGACACTCATCTCTTCTATATCTTCTGCCGTGGTCGGACATTGAGCAGAGCTCAATTTCACACCTTGTAACACAGGTAAGAACCCCTTCTTAGACTGATCCATATTGAACTTCTTCAATATCTTATCAAGGTATGTGCTTTGTGAAAGACCTATGAGGCGTCTCGATCTATCTCTATAGATTTTGATGCCTAATATATAAGCAGCTTCTCCAAGGTCCTTCATTGAAAAACTCTTATTCAAGTAGGCCTTAATGTTGTCCAAGAGTTCTATATCATTTCCCATCAAAAGTATGTCATCTACATATAATATGAGAAATGCTACAGAGCTCCCACTCACTTTCTTGTAAACACAGGCTTCTCCATAAGTCTGCGTAAACCCAAACGCTTTGATCATCTCATCAAAGCGAATGTTCCAACTCTGAGATGCTTGCACCAGCCCATAAATCGAGCGTTGGAGCTTGCACACCTTGTTAGCATTCTTAGGATCGACAAAACCTTCCGGCTGCATCATATACAATTCTTCCTTAAGGAAACCATTAAGGAATGCCGTTTTGACGTACATTTGCCATATTTCATAATCATAGAATGCGGCAATTGCTAACATGATTCGGACGGACTTTAGCTTCGCTACCGGTGAGAAAGTCTCATCGTAGTCAACCCCTTGAACTTGTCGATAACCCTTAGCGACAAGCCGAGCTTTATAGATGGTCACATTACCATCCGCTTCTGTCTTCTTCTTAAAGATCCATTTATTTTCTATGGCTCGCCGACCATCGGGCAAGTCAGTCAAAGTCCATACTTTGTTTTCATACATGGATCCTATCTCGGATTTCATGGCTTCTAGCCATTTGTCGGAATCCGGGTCCTCCATTGCTTCTTCATAGTTCGAAGGTTCACCGTTGTCTAACAACATGATTTCCAAGACAGGGTTGCCGTACCACTCTGGTGCGGAACGTGTCCTTGTGGACCTTCGAATTTTAGTAGGAGCTTGATCAGAAGTATCTTGATCATTATCATTAACTTCCTCTCTAGTCAGTGCAGGCACCTCAGGAACATTTTCTTGAGTTGCGCCATTTTCCGGTTCAAGAGGTAATACTTCATCAAGTTCTACTTTCCTCCCACTTACTTCTTTCGAGAGAAACTCCTTCTCTAGAAAGGATCCATTCTTGGCAACAAAGATCTTGCCTTCGGATCTGAGGTAGAAGGTATACCCAACAGTTTCTTTAGGGTATCCTATGAAGACGCATTTTTCCGACTTGGGTTCGAGCTTTTCAGGTTGAAGTTTCTTGACATAAGCATCGCATCCCCAAACTTTTAGAAACGACAGCTTAGGTTTCTTCCCAAACCATAATTCAAACGGTGTCGTCTCAACGGATTTCGACGGAGCCCTATTTAAAGTGAATGCGGCAGTCTCTAAAGCATAGCCCCAAAAAGATAGCGGTAAATCGGTAAGAGACATCATAGATCGCACCATATCTAATAGAGTGCGATTACGACGTTCGGACACACAATACGCTAAGGTGTTCCAGGCGGCGTGAGTTGTGAAACTATTCCACATTTTCTTAAGTGTGTGCCAAATTCGTGACTCAAGTATTCTCCTCCACGATCTGATCATAGAAACTTGATTTTCCTGTCACGTTGATTCTCAACCTCACTCTGAAATTCCTTGAACTTTTCAAAGGTTTCAGACTTGTGTTTCATTAAGTAGACATACCCATATCTACTCAAGTCATCGGTGAGGGTGAGAACATAACGATAGCCACCGTGAGCCTCAACACTCATTGGACCGCACACATCAGTATGTATGATTTCCAATAAGTTGGTTGCTGGCTCCATTGTTCCTGAGAACGGAGTCTTGGTCATTTTACCCATGAGGCATGGTTCGCACGTGTCAAATGATTCATAATCAAGAGACTCTAAAAGTTCATCTGCATGGAGCTTCTTCATGCGTTTGACACCTATGTGACCAAGGCGGCAGTGCCACAAGTATGTGGGACTATCATTATCAACCTTACATCTTTTGGTACTCACATTATGAACATGTGTAGCATTACGTTCGAGATTCATAAAGAATAAACCATTCACCATAGGAGCATGACCATAAAACATATCTCTCATATAAATAGAACAACCATTATTCTCGGATTTAAATGAGTTGCCATCTCGAATTAAACGAGATCTCGATACAATGTTCGTGCTCAAAGCTGGCACTAAATAACAATTATTAAGGTTTAAAACTAATCCCGTAGGTAAATGTAGAGGCAGCGTGCCGACGGCGATCACATCGACCTTGGAACCATTCCCGACACGCATCGTCACCTCGTCCTTCGCCAGTCTCCACTTATTCCGCAACTCCTGCTTTGAGTTACAAATGTGAGCAACTGCACCGGTATCAAATATCCAGGAGCTACTACGAATACTGGTAAGGTACACATCAATTACATGTATATCACATATACCTTTTGTTTTTCCGGCCTTCTTGTCTGCTAAGTATTTGGGGCAGTTCCGCTTCCAGTGACCACTTCCCTTGCAATAAAAGCACTCAGTCTCGGGCTTGGGTCCATTCTTTGGCTTCTTCCCGGCAGCTTTCTTGCCAGGTGCGGCAACTTCCTTGCCGTCCTTCTTGAAGTTCTTTTTACCCTTGCCCTTCTTGAACTTAGTGGTTTTATTTACCATCAACACTTGATGTTCCTTCTTGACTTCTACCTCTGCTGATTTCAGCATTGCAAATATCTCAGCAATGGTCTTTTGCATCCCCTGCATATTGAAGTTCATCACAAAGCTCTTGTAGCTTGGTGGAAGCGACTGGAGGATTCTGTCAATGACCGCGTCATCCGGGAGATTAACTCCCAGCTGAGTCAAGCGGTTATGTAACCCAGACATAGTGAGTATGTGCTCACTGACAGAACTATTTTCCTCCATCTTACAGCTGAAGAACTTGTCGGAGACTTCATATCTCTCGGTCCGGGCATGAGCTTGAAAAACCATTTTTAGCTCTTCGAACATCTCATATGCTCCATGTCTCTCAAAACGCTTTTGGAGCCCCGGCTCTAAGCTGTAAAGCATGCCGCACTGAACGAGGGAGTAGTCATCAGCACGTGTCTGCCAAGCGTTCATGACGTCTTGGTTCTGTGGGACGGGTGGATCACCTAGCGGTGCTTGTAGGACATATTCTTTCTTGGCAGCTATGAGGATGATCCTCAGGTTCCGGACCCAGTCTGTGTAGTTGCTGCCATCGTCTTTCAGCTTGGTTTTCTCTAGGAACGCGTTGAAGTTGAGGACTACGTTGGCCATTTGATCTACAAGACATATTGTAAAGATTTTTAGACTAAGTTCATGATAATAAAGTTCATCTAATCAAATTATTCAATGAACTCCCACTTAGATAGACATCCCTCTTCTAGTCATCTAAGTATAACATGATCCGAGTCAACTAGGCCGTGTCCGATCATCACGTGAGATGGACTAGTCAACGTCGGTGAACATCTTCATGTTGATCGTATCTTCTATACGACTCATGCTTGACCTTTCGGTCTTCTGTGTTCCGAGGCCATGTCTATACACATGCTAGGCTCGTCAAGTCAACCTAAGTGTTTGCATGTGTAAATCTGTCTTACACCCGTTGTATGTGAACGTTAGAATCTATCACACCCGATCATCACGTGGTGCTTCGAAACAACGAACTGTCGCAACGGTGCACAGTTAGGGGGAACACTTTCTTGAAATTATTATGAGGGATCATCTTATTTACTACCGTCGTTCTAAGTAAACAAGATGCAAAACATGATAAACATCACATGCAATCAAGTAATAATAGTGACATGATATGGCCAATATCACATAGCTCCTTTGATCTCCATCTTGGGGCTCCATGATCATCTTGTCACCGGCTTGACACCATGATCTCCATCATCATGATCTCCATCATCGTGTCTCCATGAAGTTGCTCACCAACTATTACTTCTACTACTATGGCTAACGCGTTTAGCAATAAAGTAAAGTAATTTACATGGCGTTTCTCAATGACACGCAGGTCATACAAAAAATAAAGACAACTCCTATGGCTCCTGCCGGTTGTCATACTCATCGACATGCAAGTCGTGATTCCTATTACAATAGCATGAACACCTCATACATCACATATATATCATTCATCATTTATCACAACTTTGGCCATATCATATCACAAAGCACTTGCTGCAAAAACAAGTTAGACGTCCTCTAATTGTTGTTGCAAGTTTTACGTGGCTGAAATAGGGTTCTAGAAAGAACGTTTTCTTACCTACGTGAAAGCCACAACGTGATTTGTCAACTTCTATTTACCCTTCATAAGGACCCTTTTCATCGAATCCGCTCCAACTAAAGTAGGAGAGACAGACACCCGCCAGCCACCTTATGCAACTAGTGCATGTCAGTCGGTGGAACCGGTCTCACGTAAGCGTACGTGTAAGGTTGGTCCGGGCCGCTTCATCCCACAATACCGTTGAAGCAAGATAAGACTAGTAGCGGCAAGAAAGTTGACAACATCTACGCCCACAACAAATTGTGTTCTACTCGCGCAAGAAGAACTACGCATAGACCTAGCTCATGATGCCACTGTTGGGGAACGTTGCAGAAAACAAAAATTTTCCTACGGTTTCACCAAGATCCATCTATGAGTTCATCTAGCAACGAGTGATTGGATGCATCTACATACCTTTGTAGATCGCGAGCGGAAGCATTCAAAGAATGGGGATGAGGTAGTCGTACACGACGTGATCCAAATCAACGGAGATCCTAGCGCCGAACGGACGGCACCTCCGCATTCAACACACGTACGGTCAGCGTAACGTCTCCTCCATCTTGATCCAGCAAGGGGAGAGGAGAGGTTGAGGAAGATGGCTCCAGCAGCAGCACGACGGCGTGGTGGTGATGGAGCTGCAGTACTCCGGCAGGGCTTCGCTAAGCACTATGGAGGAGGAGGAGGTGTTGGAGAGGGAGAAGGAGGCAACCAAAGGCGTGGACGAAAAAGCCCTCCTTCCCCCACTATATATAGGAGGGCCTAGGGGGGCGCCGGCCCTAGGAGATCCAATCTCCTAGGGGGCGGCGGCCAAGGGAGGTTTCCCTCCCCCCAAGGCACCTAGGGGTGCCTTCCACTTGTGGGACTCTTCCCCTTTGGAAACCCTAGGCGCATGGGCCCCTTGGGGCTGGTGCCCTTGGCCCATGCAGGCCAAGGCGCACCCCCTACAGCCCATGTGGCCCGCCCGGGGCAGGTGGCCCCACCCGGTGGACCCCCGGGACCCTTCCGGTGGTCCCGGTACAATACCGGTGACCCCGAAACTTGTCCCGATGGCCGAAACAGCACTTCCTATATATAATTCTTTACCTCCGGACCATTCCGGAACTCCTCGTGACGTCCGGGATCTCATCCGGGACTCCGAACAACATTCAGGTTACTGCATATACATATCCCTACAACCCTAGCGTCACCGAACCTTAAGTGTGTAGACCCTACGGGTTCGGGAGACATGTAGACATGACCGAGACGACTCTCCGGTCAATAACCAACAGCGGGATCTGGATACCCATGTTGGCTCCCACATACGCCATGATGATCTCATCAGATGAACCACGATGTCGAGGATTCAAGCAACCCCGTATACAATTCCCTTTGTCAATCGGTATGTTACTTGCCCGAGATTCGATCGTCGGTATCCCAATACCTCGTTCAATCTCGTTACCGGCAAGTCACTTTACTCGTACCGTAATGCATAATCCCGTGACCAGACACTTGGTCACTTTGAGCTCATAATGATGATGCATTACCGAGTGGGCCCAGTGATACCTCTCCGTCATACGGAGTGACAAATCCCAGTCTTGATCCGTGTCAACCCAACAGACACTTTCGGAGATACCCGTAGTCTACCTTTATAGTCACCCAGTTACGTTGTGACGTTTGGTATACCCAAAGCACTCCTACGGTATCCGGGAGTTACACGATCTCATGGTCTAAGGAAAAGATACTTTGACATTGGAAAAACTCTAGCAAACGAACTATACGATCTTTAAGCTATGTTTAGGATTGGGTCTTGTCCATCACATCATTCTCCTAATGATGTGATCTCGTTATCAATGACATCCAATGTCCATAGTCAGGAAACCATGACTATCTGTTGATCAACGAGCTAGTCAACTAGAGGCTTACTAGGGACATGTTGGTGTCTGTTATTCACACATGTATTACGATTTTCGGATGACACAATTATAGCATGAATAAAGACAATTATCATGAACAAGGAAATATAATAATAATGCTTTTATTATTGCCTCTAGGGCATATTTCCAACAGAGGGTTCGAGGGTTCTATAGGGTCGAGGGTTCCAGCAGGGTCGTCGAGGGGTCGAGGGTTCGAGGGTCGTCGAGGGTTCGAGGGGTCGAGGATCGCCGAGGGGTCGAGAGAGGTTTCCTAGTGTCAAAGTATGGAAGAAATCCATGCCTTCATCATTAGCCGGAAGTAACCAGGGAATGTTGGTACGAAGTTCTGCAAAGTTGTTCTGGAATAGAGTCCCGGGTAGAATAATCCGCCTTTTGGTACGAATTCAGCAAAGGCCTTCCAAATAGCGATATTTGGAAGGCTCTTTCTGAACTTTGTACCAAAAAGCGAATTATCCTATCTGGGACTCTGTTCCAGAACAACTTTGAAGAGCTTCGTACCATCATGCACATGTTACTTTCGCCTAATGATGAAGACATGGTTTTGTTGAATCCTTTGACACTAGGCAACCTCCCGACCCCTCGGCGATCCTCTCGAACATGAGAGGAAGAAGAGGATAAAAAAAGAAGAGGAAGAAGAAAAAAAAGAGGAGAAGAAAGAATAGAGGAGTTCTTCTCCTCTATTATTTCTTCTCCTCATTTTTTCCTTCTTCTTCCTCTTTTTTTTATCGGGAACGAGGGTCGTCGAGGGACATAGATGTAGTGTCGTCGTTGTCGATATATACCCCCTCCCGATAGCTTACTATGATTAGGTAGCTAGTTCTACGTTTGGCACTAATATATCCATCTATCATGTTTGAATAATAATTGCCATGTTGTAAATATTTGTAGAAACTATGGACACCGCCCTAGACGAAGCAACAAAAGAAGCGTTGTTGAGGGACATAATCGCAGAAGGAAGTGATGCCATCTCGTTGTTTCTCAACGAAACCGATGGTCTGGAAGGAGAGGGTGAACAAGCTGGCTACGGTGACCTAATGCCGGTGCAAGAAGAAGAACATGAGGACGGCTCCGGTGACCCAATGCCGGTGCAAGAAGGAGACCGTGATGACGGCTCCGGTGACCGAACCGAGTCCGGCCAGGTATATATATTAGTTAAGCCTATGCTGACTAGCTGATTGATGCATTCATTGTTTTGGTATGTACACATATTAATTAAGTCTTTGTTCTTTTTTCTAGCCCTCCAGTCGAGCACAACTTCGGTAAAGAGACGAGGCCCGAAGAAAAAGTTGAGCTCGGATGAAAAGCTTGAGATCACAGCAATCGCGCCCGACGGCCAACCTATTGAACCCCTCCGGACAAAGAGCGCATTTGTTGCTCAGTGCGGGGTTCTGGTTAGGGACAAGATCCCGATAAGCATCCAGCAATGGTTTAAGCCGGCTACAGAAGACCCTGAGGTGTCTTATGTCAATGATATGCAGAAAAATGATCTTTGGACTGAGCTGAAGTCAAATTTCACCCTACCGCCAGAGGATAATCCAGAGAAGCCAGTTAAAGAGCAATTAATCAAGTCTTTTGCTCTTAAGAGGATGGCAGAACTATTCAGGAGGTGGAAGAAAGAGCTGAATAAGTTTGTCGAAAATAATGAGACACCAGAATTCAAGGGCAGATATGAGAAGATCAGAGATCACTGGCCCGCATTTGTGGCCCACAAGACATCGGAAAAGAGTAAGAAGATGTCAGCGACAAACAAGCAAAATGCTGCGAAGAAGAAGCTTCACCATCGCACGGGGTCAGGTGGCTACCTCGTAGCCCGGCCTAAGTGGTCCAAGACTGAGAATGATCTGGTTCATAAAGGGATCGAACCAGAGACAATTAACTGGCCAGACCGTTGCCGGACTTGGTTCTTCGGGGCTGGCGGAACACTGGACCCTGTAACAGGGAAGTGCATTTGGACGAACGATCAAATGGACATACCAGTCAGAAGCTTAAGCAGTATATCGAAGCAGTGCAGCAAGGGACGTTCGTTCCAGACAGAGAGAACGACGAGCTCACAATGGCCCTCGGGAATCCTGAGCACCCTGGACGGACACGAGGCATGCCAGGCTCCTTCGTGGAAGGCTGGGTTTCCGGACGCAGGCGGTTACAAATGCCAGGAGAGGAGGAAAAGTGCAGCAGACCCAAATGCAGGCGCTGCAAGCAAGGGTGACAGCGATAGAGGAACGAGAAGCAAATCGCAGCAAACGTACTGCCGAAGCCTCCCCCGAAGCTACCCCGCCATCTCAGCGCAGAAGCAGCGTGGCTTCCACCGAGCTGCTTCAGCCGGAGCATGCCTTGACGGCTCCTGCCAGCTATCCCGTGGATGCTATCACGGAGTCTCAAAATTGCCACCTTATGACGCAATGGATGAATTTGAAGGTCAAGGCGGCTGTTGGCTCTGTTTATCCTACTGAACCCGGCGCAACTTTTCACTGCCGGCCGATTCCAGAAGGATATGCTAGGGTGATGGTGGATGAAATAACGGAGGGATTTGAGGACCTCCAGCTTGACCACCCTACCGGTGAAGGGGAGACTCGGCTGGGTTCTGCTCTGAAGACTCCATGCCTATGGCGGAAGGAGCTCATCAACCTTCCGAACTGGACGCCTCCGCCTCTCCCCTCCTCCTCCTCCGGCGAGTCAGGGCACTCCGCCTCCTCCACCGCCTCCTCCTCCGGCGAGTGACGATCAGGGCCCTCGGCCGGCTCCTTCTCCGGCGCGTGCACTCCGCCTCCTTCTCCGCCTGCGCCGACGCGCTCGAGCAGCCAGCCTCCTCCTTCTCCGCCTCGTCAGCAAGGGCGGAAGAGACCTGCCGCCGCTCCAGCTGCTCCGGCGCGTCGTAGTCCTTCTCCTCCGCCTCTTAAGCAAGTAAAGAAGACAACGCTACGTCTGCTCGGTCGGCGTCTAGCAGTACAACCAGAGGCGGGAGGACATACAGATTCGGTCCTTCTCTGAAGACTCCAGAGAAGTTACCATACGAGAGGACCCAGGAGGAGAACGCCGAGATCGCGAAGAAGTGAGAAATTCTTTGAAGGGGTGAAAGCAAAGAAACATCCACCTCCGGAGGAGAAGGTAGATCGGGTGAAAGTGAAGCGCACTCTGGCTGCCCTGACAAAACCACCGAAGTCTGATCGCCGAAAGGAAACTATGACCGCATTATTGGAAAGGAATTTGCCGAAGCGGAGCGGTCGGGAAGTACTGTCAGTGATCAAAGGCTGAAAGAACGACGAGCTGGGAAACAAATTGCCCAGCTCGGCGAACAAGCGAAGCAATCGTGCCCCCCGCTCAAGGTGCCTAGCCACAACGTCGCTAATGATCCGAGGATGGTGCCCGGGTTATAGCAATCTTGCAGATTACCTGCCCGACGAAGTACATTATGAACCCATGGAGATGCAGATACAAAGATACGAGTACGGGAAGCCTCTCCTCAAAGATGAAAGATCTCTATCAACGATGATGCGAAGATTGCATGATTGGTACTTGAAAATCTGCAGAGACTCTGGGGGGAGGAGTACTTTGTATTTGAAAGTTAAAAAGGAGCATGACCTCGTTGGAATTGATCTGTTGCCTGTTCCATTTGAGGAGTTCTATCAGTTTTTCAATCAATTGGCCCTCGATAAAGCAACGGTCACCTGCTATTGTCTGTAAGTACTACTACTTCTGTCATTAAGTCTCTCCATATAGCTCAGCTCTTTCATTACATGTATTTATAATCATCCTCACTATATTATGCAGATTGAAGATCGTCGAATTGAAGAAAAGACAAGTTGGTGATATTGGGTTCATTAACACATATCTCATAGATGCAACTCAGGTTAAATTTCATGCCGTAGAAACTGAGGCCAGCATGCTACAATTGTTGATAATAAATCAAAACAAAGATATAATACTCTTTCCTTACAACTTCAAGTGAGTGTTACTGTCTTGTGCGTATTCGGTTTCCCTTATATATTAGTCAAGGTTATAGTAATGTAATTGATGAGTTATGCATGTGTGTGCAGTTTCCACTATATTCTCCTACATATTAAGCTTGAGCAGGGACTAGTAACCGTCTTGGACTCAAGACGAAAAGATCCCAAGGACTATGCAGACATGACTCAAATACTCGAGAAGTAAGTTAAATCGATCATTATCCACCATATCAGCAACTTTGTTCATTTCCTGATATATCAAGTAATTATTTTCTTTGTCCGGCAGGGTTTGGAGAAAATTCACCAGAAAAGCTCCGGGACTGCCGAAGGAGCTGCAATTTAGACACCCGAAAGTAAGTACTATTCATTCAAGCGCTAGTTTCATCAATACCATTTGGCATTCTTGCTTATCAGTTTGATTAACCTCTATTTCTTGTAAAGTGGTTGTGACAGGAACAAGGGAATGATTTCTGTGGATACTATGTTTGCGAGTCCATCCGCCACACGACCTGTGACCGGGGCTACACTGACGAACAATATGAAGTACGTAAATAACAACATTCACAATTTTATTTTATTACCATCATATGTGTTGAGTTTCATTCATTCATATATATATGTATTTACCCCCTTCTTTAAATTAGATGTTTCGGAAGCGGGATGAACTCCTAGCACCAGCTTGCATGCGAGGAATTCAAGAGGAATTGGCGGCATTCTTTCTTGACCACGTGATCCCTGAAGACGGAGAATTCTATGTTGACCCTGAGTCCGTATGATTATATTTGTAAGAGATAATTACTGTATATATGTAGCCGGTAGTGTCAGATAGATATACGAGAACTTGTTGTTCGACCAATCTCTCGGAAAAAGAGAGGTGGTCGATATCACTTCTCTCTGTATGCATATATGTTCATCACGATCTTCTGTTTCCTTCGTTTGCTTACTAGCTAGCCAGCGTGTCTAGTCCTCTCTATACGTATGTATAATACGTAGCATCGACCAAGCACGGACATAAGAGAGGACACTTCTCTCTATTAATTATAGCTAGCAACACAATATATGAAACACCTAAATTAACCCCCCAAAACCCCCAACCCCCCCCCCCCTTTCAAAAAAAACAAAAACCCAGCCACAGAAATGCTGACGCGTGGATGCCTATTGGTCCCGGTTGGTGCTACCAACCGGGACCAAAGGGTCTCCTGACTGGGCTCTGCGCACTGCCCACGTGGAAGGCCATCAGTCCCGGTTCTGGATTGAGCCGGGACTAAAGGGTCGGGGCATTAGTACCGACACTTTAGTCCCGGTTCAGGAACTGGGACTAAAGGCCCTTACGAACCAGGACTATAGGCCCTTTTTCTACTAGTGCCCCCTCCCCTTGGCCGCCGCCCCCCTCTAGATCTCATCTAGAGGGGCCGGCCCCCCTTATCCCTTCCCCTATAAATAGAGGGGCGAGGGGAGGGCTGCCACACACATCCAAGGCGCAGCCCCTCCCCTCCCCAACACCTCTCCTCCTCCGTCACGAGCTTGGCGAAGCCCTGCCGGAGTACTGCTGCTCCACCACCACCACGCCGTCGTGCTGCTGCTGGAGCCATCTTCCTCAACCTCTCCTTCCCCCATGCTGGATCAAGAAGGAGGAGACGTCATCCGCTCCGTACGTGTGTTGAACGCGGAGGTGCCGTCCGTTCGGCACTTGGTCATTGGTGATTTGGATCACGGCGAGTACGACTCCATCATCCACGTTCTAGTGAACGCTTCCGCTCGCGATCTACAAAGGTATGTAGATGCATCCGATCACTCGTTGCTAGATGAACTCATAGATGGATCTTGGTGAAAATGTAGGAAAATTTTTGTTTTCTGCAACGTTCCCCAACAGTGGCATCATGAGCTAGGTCTATGCGTAGTTCTCTTTGCATGAGTAGAACACAATTGTTGTGGGCGTAGATGTTGTCAACTTTCTTGCCGCTACTAGTCTTATTTTGCTTCAGCGGTATTGTGGGATGAAGCGGCCCGGACCAACCTTACACGTACGCTTACGTGAGACCGGTTCCACCGACTGACATGCACTAGTTGCATAACGTGGCTGGCGGGTGTCTGTCTCTCCCACTTTAGTTGGAGCGGAATCGACGAAAAGGGTCCTTATGAAGGGTAAATAGAAGTTGAAAAATCACGTTGTGGCTTTTACGTAGGTAAGAAAACGTTCTTGCTAGAACCCTATTGCAGCCACGTAAAACTTGCAACAACAATTAGAGGACGTCTAACTTGTTTTTGCAGCAAGTGCTTTGTGATATGATATGGCCAAAGTTGTGATGAATGATGAATGATATATATGTGATGTATGAGATCATGTTCATGTAATAGGAATCACGACTTGCATGTCGATGAGTATGACAACCGGCAGGAGCCATAGGAGTTGTCATTATTTTTTGTATGACCTGCGTGTCATTGGAAACGCCATGTAAATTACTTTACTTTATTGCTAAACGTGTTATCCATAGTAGTAGAAGTAATAGTTGGCGAGCAACTTCATGGAGACACGATGATGGAGATCATGATGATGGAGATCATGGTGTCATGCCGGTGACAAGATGATCATGGAGCCCCAAGATGGAGATCAAAGGAGCTATATGATATTGGCCATATCATGTCACTATTATTATTTGATTGCATGTGATGTTTATCATGTTTTTGCATCTTGTTTACTTAGAACGACGGTAGTAAATAAGATGATCCCTCATAATAATTTCAAGAAAGTGTTCCCCCTAACTATGCACCGTTGCGACAGTTCGTTGTTTCGAAGCACCACGTGATGATCGGGTGTGATAGATTCCAACGTTCACATACAACGGGTGTAAGACAGATTTACGCATGCAAACACTTAGGTTAACTTGACGAGCCTAGCATGTACAGACATGGCCTCGGAACACAAGAGACCGAAAGGTCGAACATGAGTCGTATGAAAGATACGATCAACATGGAGATGTTCACCGATGATGACTAGTCCGTCTCACGTGATGATCGGACACGGCCTAGTCGAGTCAGATCATGTTTCACTTAGATGACTAGAGGGATGTCTAATCTGAGTGGGAGTTCATTAAATAATTTGATTAGATGAACTTAATTATCATGAACTTAGTCTAAAATCTTTGCATAAATGTCTTGTAGATCAAATGGCCAACGCTAATGTCAACCTCAACTTCAACGCGTTCATAGAGAAAACCAAGCTGAAAGACGATGGCAGCAACTATACGGACTGGGTCCGGAACCTGAGGATCATCCTCATAGCTGCCAGGAAACAATATGTCCTAGAAGCACCGCTAGGTGATGCACCCGTCCCAGAGAACCAAGACGTTATGAACGCTTGGCAGCAGCGTGCTGATGATTACTCCCTCGTTCAGTGCGGCATGCTTTACAGCTTAGAACCGGGGCTCCAAAAGCGTTTTGAGCAACACGGAGCATATGAGATGTTCGAAGAGCTGAAAATGGTTTTCCAAGCTCATGCTCGGGTCGAGAGATATGAAATCTCCGACAAGTTCTACAGTTGTAAGATGGAGGAAAATAGTTCTGTCAGTGAACACATACTCAAGATGTCTGGGTTGCACAAGCGCTTGACTCAGCTAGAGATTAACCTCCCAGATGAGGCGGTCATTGACAGAATCCTTCAGTCGCTCCCACCTAGCTACAAGAGCTTTGTGATGAAGTACAATATGCAGGGGATGGAAAAGACCATTCCTGAAGTATTTGCTATGCTGAAATCAGCGGAGGTAGAAATCAAAAAGGAACATCAAGTGTTGATGGTCAATAAAACCACCAAGTTCAAGAAAGTCAAGGGTAAGAAGAACTTCAAGAAGGACGGCAAGGATGTTGCTGTGCCCGGTAGACCAGTTGCCGGGAAGAAGTCAAAGCATGGACCCAAGCCTGAGACTGAGTGCTTTTATTGCAAAGGGAAGGGTCACTGGAAGCGGAACTGCCCCAAATACTTAGCAGACAAGAAGGCCGGCAACACTAAAGGTATATGTGATATACATGTATTGATGTGTACCTTACCAGTGCTCGTAGTAGCTCCTGGGTATTTGATACCGGTGCCGTTGCTCATATTTGTAACTCAAAATAGGAGCTGCGGAATAAGCGGAGACTGGCGAAGGACGAGGTGACGATGCGCGTCGGGAATGGTTCCAAGGTCGATGTGATCACCGTCGGCACGCTACCTCTACATTTACCTACGGGATTAGTTTTAAACCTCAATAATTGTTATTTAGTGCCAAGTTTGAGCATGAACATTGTATCTGGATCTCGTTTAATACGAGATGGCTACTCATTTAAATCCGAGAATAATGGTTGTTCTATTTATATGAGTGATATGTTTTATGGTCATGCTCCGATGGTCAATGGTTTATTCTTAATGAATCTCGTACGTGATGATACACCTATTCATAGTGTGAATACCAAAAGATGTAAAGTTGATAACGATAGTCCCACATACTTGTGGCACTGCCGCCTTGGTCACATTGGTGTCAAGCGCATGAAGAAGCTCCATGCTGATGGACTTTTAGAGTCTCTCTATTATGAATAATTTGACACATGAGAACCATGCCTCATGGGCAAAATGACCAAGTCTCCGTTCTCCGGAACAATGGAGCGAGCAACCAACTTATTGGAAATCATACATACTGATGTGTGCGGTCCAATGAGTGTTGAGGCTCGCGGAGGATATCGTTATGTTCTCACTCTTACTGATGACTTAAGTAGATATGGGTATATCTACTTGATGAAACACAAGTCTGAGACCTTTGAAAAGTTCAAGGAATTTCAGAATGAGGTAGAGAATCAACATGACCGAAAAATAAAGTTTTTACGATCAGATCGTGGAGGAGAATATCACGAATTTGGCACACACTTAAGGAAATGTGGAATCGTTTCACAACTCACGCCGCCTGGAACACCTCAACGTAATGGTGTGTCCGAACGTCGTAATCGCACTCTATTGGATATGGTGCGATCTATGATGTCTCTTACAGATTTACCGCTATCATTTTGGGGATACACTCTAGAGACAGCTACATTCACTTTAAATAGGGCACCGTCTAAATCCGTTGAGACGACACCGTATGAATTATGGTTTGGGAAGAAACCTAAGCTGTCGTTTCTAAAAGTTTGGGGATGCGATGCTTATGTCAAGAAATTTCAACCTGAAAAGCTCGAACCCAAGTCGGAAAAATGCGTGTTCATAGGATACCCTAAGGAAACCATTGGGTATACCTTCTACCTAAGATCCGAAGGCAAGATCTTTGTTGCCAAGAACGGACCCTTTCTAGAGAATGAGTTTCTCTCGAAAGAAGTAAGTGGGAGGAAAGTGGAACTTGATGAAGTATTACCTCTTGAATCGGAGAGTAGCGCAGCTCAAGAAAATGTTTCTGTGGTGCCTCCACCGATTAGAGAGGAGGTTAATGATGATGATCATGAAACTTCAGATCAAGTTACTACTGAACTTCGTAGGTCCACAAGGACACGTTCCGCACCAGAGTGGTATGGCAACCCTGTCCTGGAGATCATGTTGTTAGACAACGGTGAACCTTCGAACTATGAAGAAGCGATGGCGGGCCCAGATTCCAACAAATGGCTAGAGGCCATGCAATCCGAGATAGGATCCATGTATGAAAACAAAGTATGGACTTTGACAGACTTGCCCGATGATCGGCGAGCGATAGAAAACAAATGGATCTTTAAGAAGAAGACGGACGCGGATGGTAATGTTACCATCTATAAAGCTCGACTTGTTGCTAAGGGTTATCGGCAAGTTCAAGGGGTTGACTACGATGAGACTTTCTCTCCCGTAGCAAAGCTGAAGTCCGTCCGAATCATGTTAGCAATTGCCGCATACTATGATTATGATATATGGCAAATGGACGTCAAAACGGCATTCCTTAACGGTTATCTTAAGGAAGAACTGTATATGATGCAGCCGGAAGGTTTTGTCGACCCTAAGAATGCTAACAAGGTGTGCAAGCTCCAGCGATCCATTTATGGGCTGGTGCAAGCATCTCGGAGTTGGAACATTCGCTTTGATGAGATGATCAAAGCGTTTGGGTTTATGCAGACTTATGGAGAAGCCTGCGTTTACAAGAAAGTGAGTGGGAGCTCTGTAGCATTTCTCATATTATATGTAGATGACATACTTTTGATGGGAAATGATATAGAACTTTTGGACAGCATTAAGGCCTACTTGAATAAGAGGTTTTCAATGAAGGACCTTGGAGAAGCTGCTTATATATTAGGCATCAAGATCTATAGAGATATATCGAGACGCCTCATAGGTCTTTCACAAAGCACATACCTTGAAAAGATATTGAAGAAGTTCAATATGGATCAGTCCAAGAAGGGGTTCTTGCCTGTGTTGCAAGGTGTGAAATTGAGCTCAGCTCAATGCCCGACCACGGCAGAAGATATAGAAGAGATGAGTGTCATCCCCTATGCCTCAGCCATAGGGTCTATTATGTATGCCATGCTATGTACCAGACCTGATGTAAACCTTGCCGTAAGTTTGGTAGGAAGGTACCAAAGTAATCCCGACAAGGAACACTGGACAGCGGTCAAGAATATCCTGAAGTACCTGAAAAGGACTAAGGACATGTTTCTCGTTTATGGAGGTGACGAAGAGCTCATCGTAAAGGGTTACGTCGACGCTAGCTTCGACGCGGATCTGGATGACTCTAAGTCACAAACCGGATACGTGTATATGTTGAATGGTGGAGCAGTAAGCTGGTGCAGCTGCAAGCAGAGCGTCGTGGCGGGATCTACATGTGAAGCGGAGTACATGGCAGCCTCGGAGGCAGCGCATGAAGCAATTTGGGTGAAGGAGTTCATCACTGACCTAGGAGTCATACCCAATGCATCGGGGCCGATCAAACTCTTCTGTGACAACACTGGAGCTATTGCACTTGCCAAGGAGCCCAGGTTTCACAAGAAGACCAGGCACATCAAACGTCGCTTCAACTCCATTCGTGAAAAATTTCAAGATGGAGACATAGAAATTTGCAAAGTGCATACGGATCTGAATGTCGCAGATCCGTTGACTAAACCTCTCCCTAGAGCAAAACATGATCAACACCAGAACTCTATGGGTGTTCGATTCATCACAATGTAACTAGATTATTGACTCTAGTGCAAGTGGGAGACTGTTGGAAATATGCCCTAGAGGCAATAATAAAAGCATTATTATTATATTTCCTTGTTCATGATAATTGTCTTTTATCCATGCATGTGTGAATATATAGACACCAACATGTCCCTAGTAAGCCTCTAGTTGACTAGCTCGTTGATCAACAGATAGTCATGGTTTCCTGACTATGGACATTGGATGTCATTGATAACGAGATCACATCATTAGGAGAATGATGTGATGGACAAGACCCAATCCTAAGCATAGCACAAAGATCGTATAGTTCGTTTGCTAGAGCTTTTCCAATGTCAAGTATCTATTCCTTAGACCATGAGATCGTGTAACTCCCGGATACCGTAGGAGTGCTTTGGGTATGCCAAACGTCACAACGTAACTGGGTGACTATAAATGTATACTACGAGTATCTCCGAAAGTATCTGTTGTGTTGACACGGATCGAGACTGGGATTTTTCACTCCGTATGACGGAGAGGTATCACTGGGCCCACTCGGTAATGCATCATCATAATGAGCTCAATGTGATCAAAGTGTTTGATCACGGGATCATGCATTATAGTACGAGTAAAGTGACTTGCCGGTAACGAGATTGAACGAGGTATTGGGATACCGACGATCGAATCTCGGGCAAGTAACATGCCGATTGACAAAGGGAATTGTATACAGGGTTGATTGAATCCTCGACATCGTGGTTAATCTGATGAGATCATCGAGGAGCATGTGGGAGCCAACATGGGTATCCAGATCCCGCTGTTGGTTATTGACCGGAGAGTCGTCTCGGTCATGTCTGCGTGTCTCCCGAACCCGTAGGGTCTACACACTTAAGGTTCGGTGACGGTGGGGTTATTAGGAAGACTTATATGTGATTACCGAATGTTGTTCGGAGTCCCAGATGAGATCCCGGACGTCACGAGGAGTTCCGGAATAGTCCGGAGGTAAAGATTTATATATGGGAAGTTGTCGTACGGTCACCGGAAAGGTTCGGGGGCATATCGGTATTGTACCGGGGCCACCGGAGGGGTTCCGGGGGTCCACCGGGAGGGGCCACCTCTCCCGGAGGGCCTTATGGGCTGTATGAGGAAGGGAACCAGCCCAAAGTGGGCTGGGGCGCCACTCCCCCCTAGGGCTCATGCGCCTAGGGTTGGGGGAAACCCTGAGGGGGGCGCCCCCCTTGCTTGGGGGGCAAGCCCCCTCCCCTTGGCCGCCGCCCCCCTCTAGATCTCATCTAGAGGGGCCGGCCCCCCTTCTCCCTTCCCCTATAAATAGAGGGGTGAGGGGAGGGCTGCCACACACATCCAAGGCGCAGCCCCTCCCCTCCCCAACACCTCTCCTCCTCCGTCACGAGCTTGGCGAAGCCCTGCCGGAGTACTGCTGCTCCACCACCACCACAACGTCGTGCTGCTGCTGGAGCCATCTTCCTCACCCTCTCCTGCCCCCTTGCTGGATCAAGAAGGAGGAGACGTCATCCGCTCCGTACGTGTGTTGAACGCGGAGGTGCCGTCCGTTCGGCACTTGGTCATTGGTGATTTGGATCACGGCGAGTACGACTCCATCATCCACGTTCTAGTGAACACTTCCGCTCGCGATCTACAAAGGTATGTAGATGCATCCGATCACTCGTTGCTAGATGAACTCATAGATGGATCTTGGTGAAAATGTAGGAAATTTTTTGTTTTCTGCAACGTTCCCCAACACCCCCCCCCCTCGCCGCCGCCGCCGGGGATCGACCACCATCGAGCGCACCCCCTCGTCGCCTGATACGTCTCCAACGTATCTATAATTTTTGATTTCTCCATGCTATATTATCTACTGTTTTGAATATATTGGGCTTTATTTTCCACTTTTATATTATTTTTGGGACTAACCTATTAACCGGAGGCCCAGCCCAGAATTGCTATTTTTTTTGCCTATTTCAGTGTTTTGAAGAAACAGAATATCAAACGGAGTCCAAACAGAATAATCCTTTCTGGAACGTGATTTTCTTCCCGAACAAGACCCATGAGACTTGGACCCTACGCCAAGGAAGCCCCGAGGAGGTCACGAGGTAGGGGGCGCGCCCTACACCCCCAGGCGCGCCCCCCACCCTCGTGGGCCCATCGAAGCTCCACCGACGTACTTCTTCCTTCTATATATATCCACGTATCCCCAAACGATCAGAACAGGAGCCAAAAACCTAATTCCACCGCCGCAACTTTCTGTATCTACGAGATCCCATCTAGGGGCCTGTTAAGGAGCTCCGCCGGAGAGGGCCGTCATCACGGAGGGATTCTACATCATCTAGCCTCTCCGATGAAGTGTGAGTAGTTTACCTCAGACCTTCGGGTCCATAGTTATTAGCTAGATGACTTCTTCTCTATTTTTGGATCTTAATACAATGATCTCCCCCTCTCTCGTGGAGATCTATTCGATGTAATCTTCTTCTTTTTGCGGTGTGTTTGTTGAGACCGATGAATTGTGGGTTTATGATCAAGTCTATCTATGAACAATATTTGAATCTTTTCTGAATTCTTTTATGTATGATTGGTTATCTTTGCAAGTCTCTTCGAATTATCTGTTTGGTTTGGCCGACTAGATTGGTAGTTCTTGCCATGGGAGAAGTGCTTAGCTTTGGGTTCGATCTTGTGGTGTCCTTTCCCAGTGACAGAATGGGCAGCAAGGCACGTATTGTATCATTGCCATCGAGGATAACAAGATGGGGTTTATTTCATATTGCATGAATTTATCTCTCTACATCATGTCATCTTGCTTAAAGTGTTACTCTATTTTTAACTTAACACTCTAGATGCAGAATCATTTTGATCTACTTGTCACGGACGTGATGCCTATATACATGATCATGCCTAGATATTCTCATAACTATGCTCAATTCAGTCAATTGCTCAACAGTAATTTGTTCACCCATCGTAGAATACTTATGCTCTTGAGAGAAGCCACTAGTGAAACCTATGGCCCCCGGGTCTATTCTCATCATATCAATCTCCATCACATTAATCTTGCTTTGCTTTTTACTTTGCCTTTTACTTTTCACTTTGCATCTTTATACCAAAAATACCAAAAATATTATCTCTATCAGATCTCACTCTCGTAAGTGACCGTGAAGGGATTGACAACCCCTAATCGCGTTGGTTGCGAGTAGCTATCGTTTTGTGCAAGTACGAGGGACTTGAGCGTGGCCTCCTACTGGATTGATACCTTGGTTCTCAAAAACTGAGGGAAATACTTACGCTACTCTGCTGCATCATCCTCTCCTCTTCGGGGAAAACCAACGCAAGCTCAAGAGGTAGCAAGAAGAACTTCTGGTGCCGTTGCCGGGGAGGCTTTCACAAAGTCAAGATTTGGACTCCCGACAACGAGCCATTTCTGGCGCCGTTGTCGGGGAGTCTACGCAAAAAAAGTCAACATACCAAGTACCCATCGCAATCCCTATCTCTCGCATTACATTAGTTGCCATTTGCCTCTCGTTTTCCTCTCCCTCACTTCACCCTTGCCGTTTTATTCGCCCTTCCTCCGTTCAATCTTGTGTTACCATGTGCCTTCTTTTTGCTTGCATCTTCGCTTGCTAAGAGTTTATGGATCCTCATCCACTTGCCAATCTCTTTAAGAGATCCAATTATGATGAACCTATTGCTAGTGAGTTGAGTGCACTAGATTATCTTTATAAGGTTTTGCCTGAAATTCGTGAATCTAAAAATTATGATAAAGCACTTTATGAAACGATTCACGATAGATCTTTGAATAAAAAGCATGATTGCAATGATCTTATTATAAATCCTATGGATGTAAATTATGCTAATAATATGCAAAACCCTAAGCTTGGGGATGCTAGTTTTGCTATGTCCAATAGTCATGATTGGGGAGATTCTTCTTATGATCTTGAAAATTTATTTAAGCCCCATGATGAATATGAGATTGATAATATTTTTGCAATAATATTGAAAGTGGGTTTGGAGGAGTGTCAACTTTAGATCCCACATATTTGGAGAATATTCAATCTTATGAAATTTTTGATAAAAGCGGGTTGGAGAGGTCATGACTTTAGTTAATGTTAATCCCACTATCTTGGAAGAGTGTCAACTTTGCATGCATGTGGATCGTGTTGAGAATATGTTTTGTGGTAGCTATACTTTTGAATTTGCTTATGATCCTACATGTAATTATTATGAGAGAGGAAAATATGGTTGTAGGAATTTTCATGTTACTAAATTACATCTCTTTATGTTGAGATTGCTATTGTTTCTTTCCGCTTCCTTGCATATGCTAGTTTTTGCTTGCCGTGATAATTTGTTTGCCTATAAGATGCCTATGCATAGGAAGTATGTTAGACTTATATGTGTTTTTCACGTGCTTTATGATGCTCTCTTTGTGCTTCAATTCTTGTCTTTCTTATGAGCATCATTGAAATCTCAATGCCTAGCTAGGGGCGTTAAACGATAGCGCTTGTTGGGAGGCAACCCAATTTTATTTTTAGTTTTTTGTGTTTTTCTTCTGTTAGGAAATAAATAACCCATCTACCTTCTGTTTGGATGTGGTTTTGTGTTTTAATTAGTGTTTGTGCCAAGTTAGACCTATTAGATCTTCTTGGATGATAGTTATTTGATCTTGCTGTAATTTCCAGAAACTTTGCGTTCAGTGCCCGAATTATTAAAAATCATCAGAACGTGATAAAATACTGATTCCAATTGCTTCTGATCAATAAACAAATTTTCTAGGTCGTCTAATTTTGGTAGATGTTTTGGAGTTCCAGAAGTTTGCGTTAGTTACAGATTACTACAGACTGTTCTGTTTTTGACAGATTCTGTTTTTCATGTGTTGTTTGCTTATTTTGATGAATCTATGGTTAGTAAAATATTTTATAATCCATAGAGAAGTTGGAATACAGTAGGTTTAACACCAATATAAATAAATAATGAGTTCATTACAGTACTTTGAAGTGGTCTTTTATTTTCTTTCTTTAACGGAGCTCACGAGATTTCTATTGAGTTTTGTGTTGTGAAGTTTTCAAGTTTTGGGTGAATTCTTTTGATGGATTATGGAATAAGGAGTGGCAAGAGCCTAAGCTTGGGGATGCCCATGGTACCCCCAAGATAATCCAAGGACACCAAAAAGTCAAAGCTTGGGGATGCCCCGGAAGGCATCCCCTCTTTCGTCCACTTCCATCGGTAATTTACTTGGAGCTATATTTTTATTCATCAACATGATATGTGTTTTGCTTGGAGCATCTTGTATTATTTGTGTCTTTGTTTGTTAGTGTGCCACAATCATCCTTTGCTGTACACACCTTTTGAGAGAGCCATACATGAATTGGAAATTGATAGAATACTCTATGTGCTTCACTTATATTTTTTGAGCTATGTAGTTTTGCTCTATGCGCTTCACTTATATCTTTTGAGCGTTGTAATTTTGCTCTATGTGCTTCACTTAGATCTTTTAGAGCAGGGTCGTCGAGGGGTCGAGGGTTCGAGGGTCGTCGAGGGTTCGAGGGGTCGAGGATCACCGAGGGGTCGAGAGAGGTTTCCTAGTGTCAAAGTATGGAAGAAATCCATGCCTTCATCATTAGCCGGAAGTAACCAGGGCATGTTGGTACGAAGTTCTGCAAAGCTGTTCTGGAATAGAGTCCCGGGTAGAATAATCCGCCTTTTGGTACGAATTCAGCAAAGGCCTTCCAAATAGCGATATTCGGAAGGCTCTTTCGGAACTTTGTACCAAAAAGCGAATTATCCTATCTGGGACTCCGTTCCAGAACAACTTTGAAGAGCTTCGTACCATCATGCACATGTTACTTTCGCCTAATGATGAAGACATGGTTTTGTTGAATCCTTTGACACTAGGAAACCTCCCGACCCCTCGGCGATCCTCTCGAACATGAGAGGAAGAAGAGGATAAAAAAAGAAGAGGAAGAAGAAAAAAAGAGGAGAAGAAAGAATAGAGGAGTTATTCTCCTCTATTATTTCTTCTCCTCATTTTTTCCTTCTTCTTCCTCTTTTTTTTATCGGGAACGAGGGTCGTCGAGGGACATAGATGTAGTGTCGTCGTTGTCGATATATACCCCCTCCCGATAGCTTACTATGATTAGGTAGCTAGTTATACGTTTGGCACTAATATATCCATCTGTCATGTTTGAATAATAATTGCCATGTTGTAAATATTTGTAGAAACTATGGACACCGCCCTAGACGAAGCAACAAAAGAAGCGTTGTTGAGGGAGATAATCGCAGAAGGAAGTGATGCCGTCTCGTACTTTCTCAACGAAACCGATGGTCTGGAAGGAGAGGGTGAACAAGCTGGCTACGGTGACCTAATGCCGGTGCAAGAAGAAGAACATGAGGACGGCTCCGGTGACCCAATGCCGGTGCAAGAAGGAGACCGTGATGACGGCTCCGATGACCGAACCGAGTCCGGCCAGGTATATATATTAGTTAAACCTATGCTGACTGATTGATGCATTCATTGTTTTGGTATGTACACATATTAATTAAGTCTTTGTTCTTTTTTCTAGCCCTCCGGATCGAGCACAACTTCGGTAAAGAGACGAGGCCCGAAGAAAAAGTTGAGCTCGGATGAAAAGCTTCAGATCACAGCAATCGCGCCCGACGGCCAACCTATTGAACCCCTCCGGACAAAGAGCGCATTTGTTGCTCAGTGCGGGGTTCTGGTTAGGGACAAGATCCCGATAAGCATCCAGCAATGGTTTAAGCCGGCTACAGAAGACCCTGAGGTGTCTTATGTCAATGATATGCAGAAAAATGATCTTTGGACTGAGCTGAAGTCAAATTTCACCCTACCCCCAGAGGATGATCCGGAGAAGCCAGTTAAAGAGCAATTAATCAAGTCTTTTGCTCTTAAGAGGATGGCAGATCATTTAGGAGGTGGAAGAAAGAGCTGAATAGGTTTGTCGATAAAAAAGAGACACCAGAATTCAAGGGCAGATATGAGAAGATCAGAGATCACTGGCCCGCATTTGTGGCCCACAAGACATCGGAAAAGAGTAAGAAGATGTCAGCGACAAACAAGCAAAATGCTGCGAAGAAGAAGCTTCACCATCGCACGGGGTCAGGTGGCTACCTCGTAGCCCGACCTAAGTGGTCCAAGATTGAGAATGATCTGGTTCATAAAGGGATCGAACCAGAGACAAATAACTGGCTAGACCGTTGCCGGACTTGGTTCTTCGGCGCTGGCGGAACCTTGGACCCTGAAACAGGGAAGTGCATTTGGACGAACGATCAAATGGACATACCAGTCAGTAAGCTTAAGCAGTATATCGAAGCAGCGCAGGGAGGTAATTTCTTTCCAGACAGAGAGAACGACGAGCTCACAATGGCCCTCGGGAATCCTGAGCACCCTGGACGGACACGAGGCATGCCAGGCTCCGTTCCGTGGAAGGTTGGGTTTCCGGACGCAGGCGGTTACAAATCCCATGAGAGGAGGAAAAAGTGCAGCAGACCCAAATGCAGGCGCTGCAAGCAAGGGTAGACGCGATAGAGGAACGAGAAGCAAATCGCAGTAAACGTACTGCCGAAGCCTCCCCCGAAGCTACCCCGCCATCTCAGCACAGAAGCAGCGTGTCTTCCACCGAGCTGCTTCAACCGGAGCATGCCTTGACGGCTCCTGCCAGCTATCCCGTGGATGCTATCACGGAGTCTCAAAATTGCCACCTTATGACGCAATGGATGAATTTGAAGGTCAAGGCGGCTGTTGGCTCTGTTTATCCTACTGAACCCGGCGCAACTTTTCACTGCCGGCCGATTCTAGAAGGATATGCTAGGGTGATGGTGGATGAGATAACGGAGGGATTTGAGGACCTCCAGCTTGACCACCCTACCGGTGAAGGGGAGACTCGGCTGGGGTCTGCTTTGAAGACTCCATGCCTATGGCGGAAGGAGCTCATCAACCTTCCGAACTGGACGCTTCCGCCTCCTCCTCCTCCTCCGGCGAGTCAGGGCACTCCGCCTCCTCCACCGCCTCCTCCTCCAGCGAGTGACGATCAGGGCCCTCGGCCGGCTCCTTCTCCGGCGCGTGGTGGCACTCCGCCTCCTTCTCCGCTTCCGCCGACGCGCCCGAGCAGCCAGCCTCCTCCTTCTCCGCCTCGTCAGCAAGGGCGGAAGAGACCTGCCGCCGCTCCAGCTGCTCCGGCGCGTCATAGTCCTTCTCCTCCGCCTCTTAAGCAAGTAAAGAAGACAACTGCTCCGTCTGCTCGGTCGGCGTCTAGCAGTACAACCAGAGGCGGTCGGACATACAGATTCGGTCCTTCTCTGAAGACTCTGGAGAAGTTACCATACGAGAGGACCCAGGAGGAGAACGCCGAGATCGCGCGAGAAGAAGTGAGGAAATTCTTTGAAGGGGTGAAAGCAAAGAAAAATCCACCTCCGGAGGAGAAGGTAGATCGGGTGAAAGTGAAGCGCACTCTGGCTGCCCTGACAAAACCACCGAAGTCTGATCTGCCGAAAGGAAACTATGGCCGCATTATTGGAAAGGAATTTGCCGAAGCGGAGCGGTCGGGAAGTACTGTCAGTTATCAAAGGCTGAAAGAACGACGAGCTGGGAAACAAATTGCCCAGCTCGGCAAACAAGCGAAGCAATCGTGCCCCCCGCTCAAGGTGCCTAGCCACAACGTCGCTAATGATCCGAGGATGGTGCCCGGTTATAGCAATCTTGCAGATTACCTGCCCGACGAAGTACATTATGAACCCATGGAGATGCAGATACAAAGATACGAGTACGGGAAGCCTCTCCTCAAAGATGAAAGATCTCTATCAACGATGATGCGAAGATTGCATGATTGGTACTTGAAAATCTGCAGAGACTCTGGGGGGAGGAGTACTTTGTATTTGAAAGTTAAAAAGGAGCATGACCTCGTTGGAATTGATCTGTTGCCTGTTCCATTTGAGGAGTTCTATCAGTTTTTCAATCAATTGGCCCTCGATAAAGCAACGGTCACCTGCTACTGTCTGTAAGTACTACTACTTCTGTCATTAAGTTAAATCGATCATTATCCACCATATCAGCAACTTTGTTCATTTCCTGATATATCAAGTAATTATTTTCTTTGTCCGGCAGGGTTTGGAGAAAATTCACCAGAAAAGCTCCGGGACTGCCGAAGGAGCTGCAATTTAGACACCCGAAAGTAAGTACTATTCATTCAAGCGCTAGTTTCATCAATACCATTTGGCATTCTTGCTTATCAGTTTGATTAACCTCTATTTCTTGTAAAGTGGTTGTGACAGGAACAAGGGAATGATTTCTGTGGATACTATGTTTGCGAGTCCATCCGCCACACGACCTGTGACCGGGGCTACACTGACGAACAATATGAAGTACGTAAATAACAACATTCACAATTTTATTTTATTACCATCATATGTGTTGAGTTTCATTCATTCATATATATATGTATTTACCCCCTTCTTTAAATTAGATGTTTCGGAAGCGGGATGAACTCCTAGCACCAGCTTGCATGCGAGGAATTCAAGAGGAATTGGCGGCATTCTTTCTTGACCACGTGATCCCTGAAGACGGAGAATTCTATGTTGACCCTGAGTCCGTATGATTATATTTGTAAGAGATAATTACTGTATATATGTAGCCGGTAGTGTCAGATAGATATACGAGAACTTGTTGTTCGACCAATCTCTCGGAAAAAGAGAGGTGGTCGATATCACTTCTCTCTGTATGCATATATGTTCATCACGATCTTCTGTTTCCTTCGTTTGCTTACTAGCTAGC